>NC_072036.1:12562500-12812500 GCF_027791375.1 Indicator indicator | reverse complement strand
TGAAATTGTGGGGCTAACTATAGAGATGGGAGATGTCCTTTATTTTTTTACTCTAGCAGCCAATAAGCGATGGTAAAGGACAAAAGCTTATTTATAACGTTCAGGTATGGAATGCTTTTATTTCATATCTGTTCCTTTCCTCAACAGCTTATTTTTATTTACTCAAGTGAGCTTTTGCAAAATACTTCTAAAAAGTATTCATTTAGTGCCTTGAAGGTGAACTGTGTAAGTGCTTCAATATTAGCATTAACTTAAAGGCTCAGTCCAGCCAGGATTTTTTTTTTTTTCTGGAAAGCCAATTCATGCAACTGCTTCTTTTCTAAGCTGCTATATATAAATATTTTTGGATTTTAAGAAGTGACTGATCACTGAGTCTCCCATTACTATCTTTTGATCCCCACGGCTCCAAAAAGATCTTGTCTTAAGTGTAATCAGTTCTTATTTTCCATTCCAGTTGTGTGTGTTTGTACGAGCAGTACATGTAAACCTGTAGCTTTCAAGATTTTTTTGCACAGTGATTCCATCTCCCCACTGTGGCAAAAAGTGCTGAACGCTGATGAATTTTTGTTTCCTGTGCCTTGGTTTCATCTTTCTCCCCTGGTTTTCGTTAGGTTCTGAGCTCATGCCCAAAGCCCTCTCCACCAGGATAGTGGGAGGCATTTGGTGGTTTTTCACACTTATCATCATTTCCTCGTACACTGCTAACCTAGCCGCCTTTCTGACAGTGGAACGTATGGAGTCCCCTATTGATTCTGCTGATGATTTGGCCAAGCAGACAAAGATAGAGTATGGGGCAGTTGAAGATGGAGCAACCATGACTTTCTTCAAGGTAAGCTTTATGTTCTCTTTGGAAAGATGCTGTGTCCCGATTGTGACAGTTTGTGCCCCTTGCTGAGGAGTGACAGAGAGGGTTCCCACTGCTGTCAAAAGCAACTGGAAATCATTTGCTATGTAGGATTTGCAAGACAACAAAGGAATTGAATGAAAAATCTCTCGTGGGAAATTAAACCACAATTTCTCTGGGGTTTCTTTGTTTGCTTAAAGCATTGAGTCTGTAGCAGTGAATTAGGTGGAGGAATCTGAACTCTGTTCAGATAGTGCTCATCTAGACATGAAGAAGAATGAATTTGGCTGGATGGAGTCACAGTATGAGTTCAACAGCATTACACCTAACTGCAGTCTTTGTTCAAGCACCCACACTCGATGGTTGCTTGAACAAAGGATGGTATTATCTGGACTGAGAGAAACCTTTTGCACTTCATGTTTTGGAGAAACTGTTAAAGGAAGCTTGGAGTTCATGCAAAAAGTTCTGAGTCTTCCAGGTTTTCTATTCCTTCCAACCTGTTACTAAAATAGTAGAACTGAAAATATAATTAATTACGCTGCTGGATTAGAGGGAAATCTCTCTTTTCTATTTTTATCAAGCACTTAAGTGAGCTTGAATTAGTAAGAAGTATGTGTGAAGGGAGAATTAGTGACAAGTATGTGTGAAGTGAGAGAGGATGGTTGTCTAACTCCTTTTGTTTGATAGCAGAGGGTTGTCTCTCTAAAGAAAGAAGTGTTTAACGATATTTGCCTGGTCTTAGGTATATTTTGAAGGCTTTGAAGTATATTCTTTGTGAGTTATTGTGCTGTCACTTAGAGCTTTGCAGTATCTGTTACACTGGTGTTTAAAATTAGACAAACAGAGGTCCATGATGACTTGTAAACTGGTGCAGAAATTGAAGGCTGTGCTCAATTCCTCTCAACAGAGTGTGCAAATTTGTTTTGATATCAAGTCCCTATTGAACCTGCTGGCCTTAGAGCCAAGGTGGACACATAGTTTTAATTTTTTAAAAATAATTTTCAGGCTTTCAGCTTCTACTTGAGAATGAAAATCAATTCCACTTCAGTGTCTCAGCATATTTTAGGCTGCTTAACTTATGCATACATTGGGAAGGTTCTGAGTGCTTTCTCCAGAATACTTATTGGAAAAGGAGCTGATGAAATTAATAGAAGTAATTAATCAATTAGACAGTTCTTGGTGTCAAGAAATGTGTGAAGTAGTAAGAAGAAACAGCATTGAAACTTTTTAAAGACTGAGGTTTTGAAAAGATTCAAAATGATTTATGTCTGAGGGCATGAAGAGTTGACATAAGGTATTTATTGAGTTACCAGAAAACATTACAGGGCTTCAGTTTCATTTTTTCTGTCAGGAAGCTTTGAACTTGTTCTAATTCAGATTTGAACTGTGGACTCTAAAATACTAGGAAGCAAGTTTAGATTTACAATGTCATTCCTTCTACCTGCCAGAAGCATCTTCTTCTCTGCATCTTCTTAATGCTTAGCTTTTCCTTTCCCCACACTTCATTTTCTCTCTTATTCACTCTTTTTCCTTTTGTTTGTTAGTTTGCATAATCTCTGGGGTTTTTAAGTGTATGGAGACTTTTTCTCTGGATGTTTTTCTCCTTTGCATATCCATCTTCTGCTCCCTTTTCTGCCTAATTCTTTCTCGCTGATTTCTTTCTTCACTTCCTATATTTTGTGTTTATCTAGTGTATTGTACTGAAGAACTGGAGGATTTACTTCTAGTGAAATAACAGTTGCACATCCTACATAGAATGCTTGTAGCTGAAATAAGCTAGGCTTGCACACTGCAGTTATGGTATCAGATCACATAATGTGGTATTGCTTTTAGTACATGAACATATTCTCCTTCTTTGCTGTGAGTGAAAAAGAGAAATCAGAACAAAACACAGGATTTCTTTATCCAGCTGATTAATTTTGAGTCAAATTAGGGTTATTCTGTTGAACAAACATATTTTCTGAGCTTTATGTGTGAACAGATCTTGATTAGTAAGTGTTTTGTGACATGAAAATGCACTGATAGTTAAGAACTTCTGTTCCAGATAGCAACCAAATTAATCCAAATATGTTTCTGGTGTTTGCCATCTTATCTAGTAGTACATAAAATAATTGGTGTTATTAACATAATGGAATGGATCCAAACTTATGCACAAGAAGTAGCTACAACTGTTCTTGTGGTGCAAGAAACAAGTAAAAATCAAGCCCCAAAAGAAAGATAACTGGAAACTATGTGATCTCATTTGATTAATTCAGTGTCTGAAGCAACTTCCAAGTAGAAATTAAAGCTTGCTAGTTGTAAATGCAATTCACTAGAGCTGCCAGGGTAAGCAATAAAAGCTTATTATATGTATATTGCATGAAATGTAAACCAAAACATTGGTAGAGAGTCTATCTGTTAGAGTAAGCTGTCTGGTAAAATCAGGTAATTTAACCTAACGAATTTGAGTTATCAGAAAGCAGAATACTGTAGTTCTGGTCAACATAATATAGCTGTACTTGTGTGTTTTCAGAATATGCTTCTATTTTGTATCAGCAAATTACCTTGGGAATGTAATTTCCTTACATGAAGAAAAGGGAAATAAAGAAGCTAGTCTAAAATCAGACTGTAATTGGAATTGCCTTAGAAAGGGAGTACCAGAGCTGAGCAGTTCATAGATACTATTACTAAATAATAATAATATAAAAAGCACCAAAGAACAGGAAATTGATGAAGGAAGACAAAAATATCTGGAGAATAAAACAAGTGACACAAGTGACACTGGAGGGAAACAATGTAGAAGATTACAGATGGTATGGAAAACATGGAAGGGTTGTGTAGATTTTCTTCATTGTGTATAAGAAAAAAAAGGGATAAATATTCCCATTTAAAATTCATTTCAGAATTTTTTCTATCAGTAAGCTAAAGGGGGCTTTTAATTATATAAATATTATATTCTCTGATAAATAGACAAGTGAATATCAAGTAGGAAGTGATGCTGCCTTTTTGTGGTGGCATTAGGGAAAATAGTAATGAATTATTGTGTCCTGTTCTGGTGGCTGCACTTGGAAAATATGTTTACAATTGGAAAGAGTTCATTAAAGGTGGAAGAATGTCTGTAGGTCTGGAAATAAGCATTGTAGTCAGAGGCTAAAGAAGATCAGTCTGCTTAATCTGCTGAAGAGAAGGTTAGGGGGTGACTGGACCATGGTCTGTAAGTGCCTTAATGGAAATGAGACTTTTGACAGTGGATGACTGTTTAATCTAGCAGAAAAAGGCATAATGAGAGGCAGTGTCTCAGAGCTGGAGTCAGGCAAATAGAGACTAGAACTAAGGTGCACACTTTTAAGCATGAGAACGATTAACCACTGGGACAGGTGATCAGGGATGGGCAGGATTCATCCATCACATGCAGCCATGGTGAGGAAAACAGATACAAACACTTTTAGATACAGTTTTGATTTAGAGACTACTCAATGAGGTAGATAGCAGTCATTAGAGAGGAGCTCATTTGACTTTTCAGTGGTCCCCTCCTACCTCAAAAAAGTCTACCAGAGCATGGAGTGTGGGTGGAGTTGCCCAAAGATGATAGAGAGGATAAATCTGTCATCTGTGTGTATGTTTTTCCTTGGCTGCTTTGTCTTGCTTTAATGAGAGTGGATTGAGTAAAACAGTGGCATTGTGTTACAACAAGAAACGAAGGCGCCAGATGGTTTCCTAATGTTAAATGAAATTATCATGTCTTGGTAATAGTTATTAGTTTGACTCACAGCGAGGCTCGCTGGCTGCCCATGAGACTGGCAGTAATTTCTGCATAAATTAGCTGTGTAGCAGGCCAGTGAATTCTTTCTTCTACAAAACTTTGGAACCTGGCCAAAGCTGTGTGGTGCTAAAACAAAAAGTGGGTTTGTTGAAGGAGAACCTAAATGGGAATCAGACAAAGGACCTGTACCTTAAAATCTGTTGAGGTGCAAATCTTGGGGAGCACAGGGGATAGCTGTTGAACATTCCTATGGAATTTAGAAGCTTTGAAAAAGGAAAATATTGTCTCCAGAGATTTAATACACAAAATCACTGAATATCTTTGCTTGAAAGAGAACTTCAAGATGATCCAATCCAATCTTTGACCCAGGACTTCAAGGTCACCACTAAACCATATCCCAGAGCACCAAGTCCACGTGCTGCTTAAACACCTCCAGGGATGCTGACTCCACCACTGCCCTAGGCAGCCTGTTCCAACATTTGATAGCCTTTCAGTGAAGAAATATTTCCTGTTATCCAGCTTAAAATTCCAAGCACAGCTTGCATCCATTTCCTCTAGTCTTGTTGCTTGCCATGAGAGAGAACTGGCTGTCCCCCTCCTCTCTCCAATCTGCAACAAATACAATCCAATAAATCAATACACACGGGATGGGGGACACACATAGAACCTGTAGCTGCAGGCTGCAAATCCAAGCTCAGGAAGTTTAGTGGTGCCTGTGAATTATTTGGTGGAATGGGCTGCAAGTCAAAGATGAAAGAAACACCACTTCTGAGCTTCTCAAACATCCACTGACTGACAGTGACTCATAGAAAACAATTTTTTGAGTTCCAGCCTCCATATGGTGATCTGGATAATGCTTTAAAAATGACTGGTAGCAGATAACTGCAGATAGAGGTTGAGTTTGCTTTAAAATTATTTCAATTTGTAGATAAGTATCTCTTGAATTTAACAAACACAGACTTATTTTTATGCACAAAAACACATGGCAGTGTTGACTAAAGAAGGAGCTGAATGGGAATTTGAATGTAAATACCGTGCAATTTTATTTTTTTTTTCCATCTTGATCATCATAGTTTGGGCCTGTCTGCTGGAAACACATACAGTTGAAATGCATGGTTTCCCCTTTTCCAAGATTATTCCCTTTTTGCAGGATCACCATTACAAAAAAAAAAAAAAAGAACACCAAAAAACTAGGCAGAGATGCAAGGCCTGTGGCCACTCTATGCAGGTAAAAGGACAGAATCTGCAATGACAGCCTGTGAGAATGAGATACAGGCTTTGGCCAAAGCCCTCAGACACCTCTGCCTCACTGAGTTCTGAAACTTATTGCTTTAAAAGATGAAGGAAGCAAGGTAGAGGTAGGTAGGTTAGATGATGCATTAACACAGACTATAAGGAGAGCAGTAGTGCATTTGAATTCTAAATGGAAGAAATGCAGATAAATTTGGTGCCAAGCACTTTGAAGTGAGCTGTCTTGAATCTGAGGGCAGAAAGCAGAACTAATTCACATAAAGGGCTTCATTCCAACCAGCTCTCTAGGTGCTGGGACAAAGTGACTGAAACAGTTTAATGCTGCCTTGACCCTTGGTCCTTCTCTGGGGTTGTCAGAGCCATTATTGTTCCTGCAGTCAATAAGGACATATGTTTGGCTCTTCTGTAGCTCAGTGCTGAAGCATGAAACTGAAAAAAGTTGGAATGTGGTAAAAACCTTTTCGCCCTTACCTTTGTCCATGCCTGTGCCTTTTCACTTCACTTTCTCCATTCCTCAGTCCTTCTACTCTTTCCCTCTGAATTCTGCATCATGGGCTGGAAAGGATGAACACAAGGATTAGTCAAATCTGCAAAGACTTATTCTCCATTGTGCCTTATATCCAGATAGCTGAGTCAAACCTGATCTTATACCAATATTGTTCAGACCACACTTTGACTCTTGAACTGTCTCAGGATAGTTTACCAGCAAAAGAATTTAACAATTGTAGCCGATTCAGAGGAATGGTATAATCTAGATATTTGTAGTTAAGACAAACCCATTCTGACTTTTGGTGTTTTATTTTTTTTTTCTTTTGAGACTGTATAGTGGTGGTACTGCAGACAAGGGAAATAGTGGCTTTTTCCTTTAAGCTTTTATCACTACTAATCACTGCACATTGTTTCTGGTCATATCTCTCAATACCTCTCTTGTTTTGTTCTCAGATTAACTTAAGCCAGGCTAGCTGCAGGTAGTGCAACCTCTTCTGCCTTCAGCGTCAAGGTCTTTCAGCTGTATGTATCCCTGGGCTGTGGCAAGAGTCAGTCCAGCTTTCTGATCCAACTGAAAAGGAATCCTTTTTGATTGTGGCACGTTTAGTTTTCAGTTGCACAGAGCTGCTCTGATGTTTGGATTGCCAGAACTGCTGCAAGGAGACCAGAGTGTCCCTTTCCAGGGCAGGGTGATCCTGCATCACCCTGCTAAATGGGTGAGCCGCTGGGAATCCACATCCTTTGGGAAGTGAGTTCTGTTGCCTAGACATTTGGAGGTGTGGGGGTGAGAAAAATCAACAGTAATGCCATTGTTGACACTTCCAGAATGTCCTTATATACTGTTGTAGGTTTTGTCTTCACCACTAAGTCATTTATTTCCTTCCTCTCACCCGACGAGCTTCACTTTCTGGCCCCATTAGAGCTTGTAATGGCACTGCTGACAGGATCAAATATAAGAGAATGATTGAACTGTGGTTCTGATCAAGACTTTTTCCTCAGAAATGCATATCCTAATTGCTTTCAAGCCTTATCACCTTTCTCTCATTCTCTTGCTGCTTTGCCCCAGGAGGCAGGGCAAGAGAACTTTCCTTTTCTCTTTTCAGCTTTTTTTCTCTTTGTGCCTGTCTTCAGGTTGTGAGAAAGGGAACTGAACTAGATCACAGAGAATCCTTCAGCTGCAAATAGCATTCTGTATGAAAGACAGATCTCAGAGTTAAGTTTTGTTTAGGAAATTGAGAATACAACTGAGAACTTTTTAAACTATCAGTCTGAAAAAAAAATAAAATAAAATCTTCCTCACCTTCAAAGCCAAGAGATCTACTACCAAGTAACCACAGATCTGATTTGTGACTCATCCTGGGAATGTGAGCTTCCCAGAGTGAATGGTGGCTTGGTTCAGCCAGTGTTGTGTGAGATCTTGCCACATGAGCAACCTTCGGTGGTGAGTTCCTGCCCACTGAAGTAGCCTGAAAGCCTCCACTCCTTAGCAGGGGTGAACTGCTTCCACCTTGTCAGTTTATATATGACCCTGCTGAGGTGTTGTCCAACTGCATTAGCACTGTTTTGTTTAGAAAATATTTCTAGTGCCAGGCCTGCTCAGGATGCCACATAAAGTCTTATTACAGTGACTAATTTCCTCTCCAGTTATTCATTGCTCCAAAGAGGATGCTTGTCGAGACCAGTTAAAGCGTCCTCTCTGCAATGCATCTCTGGTAAGAATTACAGAAGCTTTCCTGGCCAGGGATGCCTTCAAGCATTTTTCAGTATCCATGCATTAGTTGAACTTATGTTTAATGTATTTAAGATCCTTAATCTGAACAATATAGGTTATAAATTTATTAAAAAAAAAAAAAACAACACTAAACTAGACTAAAGAATCAGAGCACTGTAAAATTATACAGGTTGGAAAAGACCCTTGAGGTGGACTCCAACTGTTAACCTAACACCACCAAGCCCACCACTAACCCATGTCACTAAGCACCACATCTACACATCTCTTAAATACCTCCAGGGATGGTGACTCAAGCCCTTCCCTGGGTAGCCTGGGGATATTTGTCTTATTTTAGATTATTGGCTTAAAAGTTGTAAAAAGTTCCTTTTCTCACATGTTGGCACTGAAGTGAACACAAAAAATCAAAGAGAAAAAAGTCCTTTGAAATCATAGAAAAAGTTCACATTTTGGCTTTCACTCCGAGTTGGACTATGGCCAAAATTCTGATCTCTGTTTGCAGAGATTGAACTGGGCACAATGAGTGCTCTAAAAGTAAGCCAGGAATTGCAAATCTTGTTTTTCAAACCCCCCAAAATAACAATCAGTAAACACTTTCCACCATTTTATTTTGCTCCTGTGACTCCATATGCTTGATCACATTAGAGGTTGAGTACATTTATCTTCCCCCAGCAGGGCAGATGTTGCTGTGTCATCTGCTGGATAGGTTGTCATCTTTTTTATTTTTTTTACATTTATGAGTCCAATTAAATCCATTTAAATTAAGTTAGGGTGACAGGCACAGGCTTCTTGATGTGTGCACCAGTGATGTGTTTGCATTGTTTGCATATTTTCTTGGAAGGATGTGGTGATTTTGATATATTCTGTGCCAGAACATTCATGGAAACTTTGTATTGAAGGATACAGTTCAGCAAACTGGGTCAGCTGTATTGCTAAAACTCTGTAGATGTTAATCAAGAAATGCTGTTTGCTTCTTTTTCCTGGGTCATGAAAGGAATTGCAAGAACAAGCAAGGAAAAGAAATGGCATAGTTAGAATGTGGAATCACCTTTAGGCTTGAAGAAGACAGCACTGTAGTGTTGATTCCTGTTTCTTTAATTACATACTCAAGTTCTGTTAATGTGTTTGGGGCTCTGCATGCATAGGAGGGGTTACAAGGCTGACCCTGCAAAAGTGCCAACCTTGTTCACAGATAAAAGAGAATTTGCTCACATTCAAAACAAATATATTCTCTAACAGTTTCTCAGTTTGTAATTACCTTCGGCAAATTTGGGACTTCTTGGTCAGAATGTGCAAAAAGAGAGAATAGAACAGAATATTGCAGTTGAAAGGGATTGATCATCTAGTCCAACTGCCTGACCAAAATTAAGGGCATTGTCCAAATGCCTTTTAAACATCAAAAGACTTGGGGCATCAATGATGTCTTTAGGAAGCCTGTTCCAGTGTTTGAAAGCTGGCTTAAAAATTGTTTAAAAAAATCATGACTTCTGACTCAGTATGTTGAAGAAGGAATTTTGAAGTGGATATAAATTATTGAGAGAAATCTTTATTAGGAAGCAGTGTAAAATTCATACAGGAACCTTTATATGGCTTCCAAGTGCATTATGCCCCCCCCATACCAGAAGGCTGCAGAGAGACTTTTCATGAAGGTGTCTAGAGACAGGGCATGGGGGGATGGTTTGAAGCTGAGGGAGAGCAGGGTTAGACTGGAGCTGAGGAAGAAGTTCTTCAGTAGGAGGGTGGTGAAACTCTGGAATGTGTTGCCCAGGGAGGTTGTGGATGCCTCCTCCCTGGGGATGTTCAAGGTCACGTTAGATGAGGCCTTGATCTGCTGAGAGGTGTCCCTGCCCATGGTGGGGATGTTGGAGTAAATGATCTCTGAGGTCCCTTCCAACCTGAGCCATTCTATGACTTGATCGTAAATGTGAATTTGCAGTGCTTTCCTTTTGGTGTCTCCCACAGCATTTTATATATGAGGACTATTAGATATTATTTACCATTTTAATTTCAAATTCTTTATTTCCTCAGTGTCATTTGTGTCAAGTAGAAATTATTTCATTTTACTTGGGGTGAGGAAAAAGAAAAAAAGAAGAGACTCTTTGATGTCTTTGTATTCAAGGACAGCAAAACAAACATAGTCTTTGTTCTGGTATTTTCTATTGTGCATTATGGATTTGTAAATACATGTTTGGTCGTGTTTTAAGTGATGACTAATTTCAAACTTATTTCCATAGCGAATCTGGAGCTGTATTTCTCAAGTGGGAAGCAGAAGGACTCCTAATTTGCTTAAAAAATTCAGAGCTGGACCTACTTTGCATAATTTTACATAGGCAATAGTTCAGTAGAAAGGGAACAAGGGCTCCTCTTCTCCACATACACACATGTAAACGATGACTCTGTCTGCATCATCTGCACACAGCTCTTCCCCTGAAGGGATAGGAAACACAGTGGTGTTTTTGTTGAAGAGCAAGTAGTGTCGTTGAAGGGAATTGCCTCCTCAGACACTCTGCAGAAGTGCCAAGTCCTTGCAATCAATGGGGAAGGAGCAGACGCAAAGGTTAGTTGGCATCAAAGAATTTAAGCAGAAGACTTTCCTCTGGGAGCGAAAGTGCTTCGTTACACTTCATCTGTGCTAAGAACATTGGTTCTGTCAAGCCTTCACAAAATGACTTTCATGACTCCAGCTCTGAAAGAGTCACTTCAATAACAGACAAAAAGTTAGATAGATGCCCACCTGGGGAATTGTTCTAAGTGATTAGGATTTTATTAGTTTTAAACTGGGCTGCTGCAATTTCTTCTCTCTCTGAAGAGAGCAAATCCAGTGCGATGACTCCGGGACAATTGGCTCCCCAGGTGACCACTCTGTTGTAGATGAGTGCAAGTGCTGCTTTTGGAGCATAGGAAGCTAACCACATGCTAGCATTTCTCTAGAGCATAAATACTTACAGACTTCTGCTCAGAAAATTCCTTGGTTTGAGGCTAGCTTGGGTATTTTTGTTTGTTGCTTTTTCTGAACAGTATAATCAATTTTTCAAAGCTTGTCCACGCAGGAACTGCTGCAGAAAAACTGAGTTTCAATGCATCAATCAAATGGCTACTCTTTAGAGAGAGTGTCCTACAGGGAATGGCAAAGCTGGAGAGTCAGTAAAGAGAGTGATGGTAAGCTGACAAGTCAGTGGATCGTAGATGGTATTTGTCAGTGTGAGAGCTTACAGTTGCTGATAGCAGTTGAACGCTTTTCAAAGCAAGCTGTAAAAAAGGAGCAGGTGTTAGTCAGCATAGAACATTTGGAGGGAAATATTTACTGATTTCATTTACTCACTTTGCAAACCTGTGTGAGACTTTATTTTCCAGAAGGTGAACTGGAGATTTTGTGTCCTGGAGACTGAATTTTTTTTTTCCCTTTAAAAAATTCTGTAATCAGATATCTTTCTCTGAGAATACTTCTAGTTATAGGGCTGAATATGTGTTTCCTATAAAATATTGAAGCAATTTTTTTCACCTTATCAACCTTTAAATTGAAATACTAGATAATGGCATTTCTGACTTTAGTTTGCTTAATTAATACTTAGAGCAAAATCTATTTATTGGCACCTTTCTCACTGAAATCCAGCATGGATTGATGAGGAATGGTCCCTGGTCTTTGAGCTCTGCTCACACTAATACAGAAATAAATGCACTAGAGCACACCCTGAATCAAAGGTTGCAGTGATGGCTTAGATATTGTATGCCAGAATGGAATCTGGTTTGCTGAGTGCTCTTCAGTGCTTCAGCTTCCCATGCCTCCTAAGTTCAGAAGGGACCTTGACATTAAGAGCTTAAATGAACATCCCATCCCCTCTTTTGTCTTAAAATGCTGTGTAATGATTTTTCCAAGCAAGTTGCTTCTGCCTTCAGTGCTTACAGATACATTTGGCAACAAGAGAAAATGATTCTGCTTCAAAGTGAAGCTGAGGCATTCCTGTCATGCAGTAGCCCAAGACACTAAATATTTTGTGCCTGAATAAACATTGTCAAAAGCATCATAAAAAAAAAAATCTATTAAATCATCTCTTACCTTTTGGCAGTTTTGCTGCTTTTCAACAACAGTTTATCAAAGCAAGCAAAACAGAGGTAGCAATAAAATTCAGAACTGTATCTAACGTGCAAATTTACAGCCTGGGCTTTATTAGGCTTTTATTTTAGGCAGTAAATCCATATTAGTAATGCAGAGAATAACCTTATTTAATTACACTGAAAAAGTTAAATGTCAGCTCCTTCAAGATATGAAAAACTTTAAGCGGTTGAGGCAGAAATCTTCAACTTTCTTTGTCTGATATGAGTGGACATAAACAAACTTCTTCTCTGTTCCTCTGTTGCAATCCTATTCAGGGCAGACAGGGATATACTAAAGAGTGTCCAATGGAGGCTGTGAGGATGATGAAGGGAGTGGATCATCTGTCTGATGAGGAAAGGCTGAGAGACCTGGGGCTTTTGAGCCTGGAGAAGAGAAGAGCAAGAGGAGATCTTATTAATGTTTATAAATACGTGAAGGGTGGATGTCAAGAGGAAGGGGTCAGACTTTTTCAGCAGTGTTCTGTGATAGGAGAACAGGCAACAAACACAAACTGAAAACCCAGGAGGCTCCACCTCAACTTGAGGAAAAATTTTGCTGTGAGGGTGAAGGAGCCCTGGAGCAGGCTGCCCAGAGAGGTTGTGGAGTCTCCTTCTCTGGAGACTTTCAGGAGCTGTCTGGATGCATTCCTGGGTGACCTGCCCTGGGTAATGTTGCTTTGGCAGGGTGGTTAGACCTGATCTACAGAGGTCCCTTCTAACCCTTACCATTCTATGAATCCTTCTGTACTTGCTCAGAAGTGATTGACACATCCAGCCATACCTCAGGGTCAGGTTTGCCTGTGAGTGAGATGTCCTGTGAGTACACTAAGGGCTCTTCAGCTGGTCTAACATCTGTTTCTGTAATCAGGCAATGACACCCCTTGCATATTTTTTTTAGTTCACTTATATTTCTTTAACAAAAAGCTCTTGAGTATTGTACTTTCCTGAGTGGGAAAAGAGGGTGTGAAGACATGAAGTGTGGATCATATTTTCTAAATGTGTTTGCATAATTTCCGTTAAAATGAACATTTTGCAAGCTATTAAAAGAAAAATTAAAAAGGGAAAATCCCTGTAGACCAAAATTAGAGACAATATTTGATTGCAACTACAGGTAAGGGGTCTTATTTATTAAATATTTGCAATTTAGCTAATTAGACTATGCAAACTGCAGTATTTTTCACTGGAGGTCTCCTGACACTTTCCTAACAACAATAAATATTTTGTGTGATTACCAAAAAAAAAAAAAAAAAAAAGTTCAAAAGAATGAAGCTAAACTTTTGTTTTCCTTTTTTCCCTCCTGAGGAGCTAACTACCTTGTAGTGAGGCATTAAATGACGAGCAATAGAATTGCTCTCCAAGCTCATCTGTAGGAAACTTAAACACTTGGGTACAGCCAGGTGCTGTGAAGAAAAACATGGATCAGAGGAGTCTGATTCTGTAATTAGTGTAGGAGAACTTTTTATCATCATCTTAAACTAAGAAAATGGTTTTGATAATCCCATGCATTATCAAAACAAGTGTAAGAGGTAAATCTCTGTCTACTTATTAATGGCTCTGGATTTAGTGCTGCCTTTTTTGAAGCCCTGAACCTTGTGTCTTTATGTGACTGAGTCCCAGTGAATGGTGCTGAAATTTTCCAGTTAGATGGATGGCTATTAGAGCAGATCCTTAATTTGCAGTTGTGTTCTTTTATGTACAGTTACCAAAAGCTCTTTCCTCTAAATTTTTACTTAAACTAGAAAACTAGAGAACCTCTTTGCCAGAATGTTTTCTGCTAAATTGGTCAACAGAAGAGACATGAAAATTTGTTGCAGGATATGCACAGATTATTGATGCAGAATTATACAGAATAAAAACAGCAGTGGTGGTGTCACCAAATGCCATCAAACATTAAGTCTGAGGTATTATTAAATTCATTTTACTTTACTTGAAGCAAGGACCTAACAGCATCTGGGATTTGAAAGATCTCAGGGAACATATACGTTCTTTTATACATTAAGTTATACTTGGGAGGCATAGAATAATGCTAGAATGTCTGCTGCGCTAATTTCCTTCCCCTAGCTCCTTTGTGGCAACTTCTGAACCACAACTCTCCTTTTGGGTTGATGAGGTTCAGCTCTGTCTTCTGGTTTTCTTCACGGTCTTGATTGCTTCAGGTCATCTTGGGACAATCTGAAAAACTAATTCTTAAAGTAGAGCTAATTCTTGTGAGTAATTGTTGTTTAAATTCTCCCTACAGAGAAAATTGGTTTTGGTCTAAGCTACTGTCAGATATAAAATAGCACACACCAATGCACTTTCTTATGACAACAGCATCTTGTTCTCTCCTCTCTTTACCAGACAATTATATCATGCTCATTTTTATGCTAACTCCAGAGACTTGCAGCTCAATTACTGCCTATCTATCAGACTAGTGAAAGTGACTCCTATTGTGTGGGGATTTTTTTTTTTTTTTTGCTGTTTGATTTTTCACTCTTTTACATTAGTTTGTTTCCTAGTAGCAGTGTGGATGCAAGTTAAAGCTAGGGGGCAATTCAAACAGTTAAAATCTAAGTGGAATTGGCTGTTTGCTGCAATTCATAAAAGGCACAAACCCCTGAATTAGAATCCCTGCCATTCACAAGCTGAGATGATGAGGCTGTAAATGCTCTGAAGCATCAGTGATTTAATTTTGGTGTGGTGACAAGACTTGCCCTTTGCAGTGGAATCCCACATGTTAATGTGATTATCTGGGTACCATTTCCTGCTATAAGCAGTTAGTCAGCTTTCACATCTCCAAATATCTTCCTATCATGGAAAGATTTTTATTTTTTTTTTTCCTTGCATGGGCCATCTGGGGTCTTAACAGCTTGCTTGCCTCCAGCTCTTCTGGTTACTTCCTCAGCTCTGTATTAATGCAGTGAGGTTTGTGCATGCACAAAGTATAGAGCTGTTTTATTAAAGAGACAGCTGGGCAGTAACAAACAGCAATCAAAAAAACCCCAAACAAATATGCAAACAACAAAAAATAATAATCAAAAAAGGCAATAAAAAAATCCCACCCAAATAACCCAGCAACAGGGAAACAAACAAACAAAAACCAAAAAACCAAACCTAAAAAAAGAGATGACTTAAATGAACACTGAACTGTCATGTGGCATGCTGAACAGGTAACCATTTAATCACTATCTTAATTAAACCAAACTGTGAGCAGAAAATCTGAAATTTGGGTCTAAGTTTTGAAGTTCATGATACATGGAAGCAGCCCACAATTCCCTGAAACCTGACGTGGTCAGTCTTGTAAAGCTTTGAATTTTATTCTTTCAGGTAGGTTTTGCTATTTATATTTTAATCCCTGCTAACCAGGTCCCAAGTACCTGCAGATTTCAGACTTCTGGAATCCTTCCTTCTTCAGTCATAAGCACATAGCTTGGATTTTATTTAAAGATGTGCAAATTTGAAGAGGTTGACGAAATGGGTTGGGTTGCAAGGGACCTTGAAAGTCATCCAGTTCCCATTCCCCTGCCATGAGCAGGGACACCTCCCACCAGCCCAGGTTCCTCAAGACCTCATCCAACCTGTCCTCGAATACCTCCAGGGAGGGAGCATCCATGACCTCCCTGGGCAACCTGTTCCAGTGTCTCGCCACCCTCACTGGAAAGAATTTCTTCCTGTTCTCCAGTCTCAATCTCCCCTCCTCAAATTCAAAGCTATTACCCCCCATCCTATCACCACAACCCCTTGTAAATTGTCCCTTCCCAGTTTTCTTGAAGGTCCCCTTCAGGTGCTGGGAGGCTGCTCTAAGGTCTCCCTGAAGCCTTCTCTTCTCCAGGGGCCCCAGCTCTCTCAGCCTGTGCTCACAGTGGAGATCCTCCAGCCCTCTGGTCCTCTTCAGGCCACCTTTGGACTCCTGCAGTTGGATGCTGAGGGGCACCAGAACTGAATGCAGTACTCCAGGTGGGGTCTTACCACACTGAAGTTTAATAATTTTCCAGTTAAGGGACGTATTTTCCTGCTTTTATGAGGTTACAGAGCTGATTGTTTTGAGGAAAAAAATAAAACAAAACCACTCTAGAGGCTGGATCTGTATTTTGAATAAGATGCTATTTAAGTTGCCTATTATGCATTATAGTAAAAATAAGCAACTTCAAGTGAAAAGGGAAAGACCTCATTTCTTTACTTGCTGTGGTTAGCTGCTTCTTCCTTAGATGCTTCAATTTTCTGGCTGCTTTTCTTCTCTACTGCTATATTTATAGCAGGATAGCTTGATTTGAAAGGTTAGGGCAATCCGTTAAAAACAATTATGGTTAATTATATGTAAATGTTTCTTCTTGCACTTTCAGACTCTAAAGGTTATATGAAGTAATGAACAAAATTTATTAAGTTTGCTTGAAAAGCTGTTCTCAAAATTAACTCTCAGCTGATTTCTTTCCTTTTTACCCCTAAAAACCAACTGTAATTAGACTATTCTACAGCTTGGCTCATTGAAATGGTCTCTTGAAACAGGAAGACTGAATGTTAGCAGCACACACAAGCTGCTATCACAAGTTCATTTCGGGGGGGGGGTGGGGGGGAAGGAATGGATGGGCAGGGCAGGGGTGGGTGGGCAGGGCAGGGCAGGGCAGGGAGGTGCAACTGTTCTCTGGAGACAAGCCCTTTTTGCTTTTCTGTTGACCATACAGTGAATCTCTATAGATAGTTTAGGATAGGTGGGTAGCTTTTAAAGCAGCAGGGTTTTCTCTCTAAATGTATTTTTAAGTTATTTTGGGTGTTATTTTCATACTTTTTGAAGTTTCTGAAGTTTGAAAGGTTTATGTTGCTCTTTAACCCCTTTGAGGCGTGTGCCAGTTAGATGCTTCACCCACGTAGTTTCAGAATTTGGATATTCCATGTCCATTTTCTTTTGCTCTTTTCTAGTTGACCCAATCTCTATCTTAATTTTTGCTGTTTGCCATATGGTTAATGAGACTATGCCCTGTTAATGTGTGGGTTTACATGTATTGTTCAATTAATAATCAGAAAAAAATGTATTTTTCCTATAATAAGAAATGCTGAAGGAAGTAATCCTGAATTTATTACACAATACTCTGAATTTAGTAGCAAGTCTAGTGTTGACTTATTGATGACAGAGTATTAATATTGCATTAAATTTTTGTGGTACTCCTCCCAAATCTACCTATCTAAAATTACTCCAATGAAATGATCCATCCATCATTTCTCCTCTTAAATACCATCTGCTCCACAGATAACTTAGGAAACTAATTGCTGCTTTAGCCAAAACACTACATTTAAATCTTCCATTACCACCTGTCCCTGCAGTCAGCAATTTCCTTAGTTTCCTGACAAAGTTTGCTTCCGATCTTATGCAGAAATGATGAAATCTGACTATTTGGAACAGTGGAGTGTCTGCTTCTAAGTCTTTTTAGGGGCCTAACATTCATCCTGGGACTGATCTGGAAAGAGGAAATATCTTCCCTTGCTCCTACAGTGACAGCAGTGCTGTTGTAGTTTGGTTTTATCTGGTCATTCAGTTTGTAGAAAATATATTAGAAGGAGTGTCTGAAGTTTTAAAGAAGGTATTCAGGAGGGAAAAGTCTTTCATACATTCATGGAATGGTTTGGATTGGAAAGGACCCCAAAGATCTAGTTCCAACTCCCCAGCCCCATATGGGCAGGCACACCTCCCACCAGCCCAGGTTGCTCAAGGTCCATCCAACCTGGCCTTGAACACCTCCAGGGAGGGGACATCCACATCCTCCCTGGGCAACCTGTTCCAATGTCTCCCCACCCTCACTGGAAAGAATTCCAACCCATTCCATTTAAGACATCCAGTCTGTGTGGATTACTATGAATGGAAGAGCAAATAGATTAGGAGTAAGAGGACAATTTGCACACCTGAAGTTTCAGTGTTTGCTCTACTGGGATGCAATTGTTTTATCCCAAACAATTCTTTGTTACTTATTTTAGTGAGGTGGAGTGCAAGTGTTTTGTCAGAGGGTTACATTCAGGGTGGAAAACAATTCTACACCACTTGTTTCTGCATTGTATTCATACTGTGTTAAACAAGAATTTAGTTTCTAGCTAGTCTCTTTTAATTTATTCTGTTTAGTAACTTGAGTAGATATCCCCTCTCTCCTTCTTGGTGTGGTGTGAAAGCAGAAAAAGAGGCAGAAAACAATGAACATTAATGGGTTTTGTTTAAAAAAGAAATGAAAAAGGAAAAAAAAAAAAGACAAAATTGCCACTTCAGAGCAAGTTATGAATTTCAGGCCAACTAGGGGAGTTTTAATTTGCAGTCTGCCTGTTTGAGTAATGTATTTAACACAGTAATTACTTAAGCAGTTATGTTCAATAATTGCCACAGCACATCTGCAGAGTTTAATTCCTCTGCCTTAATATCTGTAAAAGATACAGTAGTTTGTTTGGGGTTTTTTTGTCCATCATTTAAAAATCTTTTATTTATTAAAAGTAAACATGCAAACCACAACCAAAAAAAGAGGGTGATTTAAAATGTATACATTAAAGTACAAAGCAATTTTACTTATTGCTGGGACTCACTCCATTTTTTCATGCAGTTGTGATGCTGAATTGTTCCTATCACCATGTAGTGGAAGTCCCCAGTTAGTTACAACAAAAAAAAAAAAATTAAGAAGCCTTCCAGCTGGAGCTGATTACTGCCTTCAGTTGTATCCCTAAAAAGAAGTGAAGTGATGGGGAATACACTGTTGGTAGGACAATCTGACCTGTGCTGGAGAAACTGTTCCTGGACTTCTGCTTTTTCAGGGAGTATTTTTCCTGATTGATCCAGTCCTAGAATCAATTAATCATAGAATGAATTGATAGCCCAGGTTAAGAACTGGAGGAAGCCCTTTTTGAGGCTTTAACATTTAGTTTTACAATGCAGCTACAATTTTTTCCCCTTAACCCGTCTGATGAGGGAATCTCAGTCAAGCAGCTGCCTCTCCCATGGTGAATGGCTTGTGAGCCCTTTGTAATGCTGGTAGCAAAAGAGAGATTCCTTAAGGCTTGTTTGGAACTTTTATCTCTTTCTTTATGCAGCACTTGGCTGCATCTTTCTTGGCTTGTCATTTCTACCTCAGAGAGGGAGAATTCCCTTTACATGCCAAAGCTTGGTCTTACACTTCATGTATCTGATATTAAAAGACATCAACATTCTTTATGACCTCACCTAAATTGTCACTTCTGTTGATGTTTCATACCTCCAGGATCTAAAGGATGGTGTTAATCATCAGAGTGTTTTCTGAGTGCTAGATTGTTAGCTGGCTCTTCCTTCAGTATTCCTCACTGCCATGCCTTAGCTTTCTCGTGGGTATGATGGCAGAAAGATGAGCTCAGTAATCCCCCAGTCAGGGACATTTAATGACAAAATGGAAATGCCGTTAAAAATGTTAGCAATGGCTTGGTATAAAATCAGATAAAGCAATCATTAGAATTGCAGGCTGTACTGCTTCCTATTCCCTGGCACAAAGTAAACGATTCTCAAACAACTGCCTGTCCTCTCATGAATCTGAAATTTCTGGGTTTAAAGCTGCTTCCTGGAACAGTGCAGCCTGTCCATAAAGGGTATTTTGAAAATGGAATTCCTTCACTAAAGAAGACAAATTGTCAGATAAAATGATAATAACTATACATTTAAAAGAGCATAAATGAAGATGTATGGTGTAATTAAAAGCTAATTAAGACGGGAATGCTTTAAGGGAAAAGAGGTTATCCTTCCCCAGATCTTCCTGTAGAGAAACGTATCATGTTTAGTGCAGTCTATTTCTCTCTCTGTGCCTGAGCTTCTCATTGTGGCATGTGGGAGATGACACAGAAGTGAGAGGAGTGGCTGACACACCAGAAGGCTCTGCTGTCATCCAGCGTGACCTGGACAGGCTGGAGAGCTGGGCAGAGGGGAACCTCATGAAATTCAGCAAGGACAACTGTAGGCTCCTGCACCTAGGGAGGAACTGCTCTGTAAGAGGAAAAAAAAAATATGGCAAAGCTAGGTGTGTTGAAATATGATTTTTCTGAAATGTTTCATGGGAATCTGCTGTTTCCAGTGCAGCAGTTTCAGTGTATCTGTAGCCTTCTCTTAGGTGGGTGGTTGTGCCACAGACGAGTTCTGTAGACCCACTACAGCTACCCAAAGGAACAGCAGTAGCTTTCTGTCCCTGGAGCTGAGCCTGTGCCAAGCACAGTCTAAATCATGACAGCTGCTTGGTCATGGCTCCCAACAGCACTTTGTTAGCAAGAGATTGCCTGAGCACTCCAGTACTCCAGCCATGCTGGGTGACCATATGGAAGTTAAGAATTTGGCTTGTGGTTGCTGTTGTCATCATGCTATGCCAATTGTGAGTTCTTTTGCCAACACTGGAGATCCACATTAATAACTTCACCAGTTTTGGACACGTTGGAAGTTTCTTTCTGTTTATGATGATCTTCTCCTTGCCTAGCAGAACATATACTGAAGTTAAAGCTTATTTCCAGCTAAACGAGCTCCAGGAGAGTCTAATTATATTGGCTCTGTAGATGGTTCCTAAAACATATCTGCTTTGCAATATTGTCCTAGAAAGGCATGAAAATGTTTGTCTGTTGAGTTGAAATAATATCAGCCTGGGAATATGCTCCATGCTTTTGAAGTTGTGGCATCAGAACAAGCAAAATTCCTCCCACGTGGATACCTCTAATTTAGAGTAAATCATATCAAGTGGCTAAAACATAAGAATTATAAGGATGGCCACCACTGGATCACTTAGTTCAGTATCTCATTTATGACAGTAGTGAGTCTAGGGAGAAACATGAGAATATGGCATGCAGATAGTGAGATCAGTCTGGACTGACAGGGATTTTAAAGTCATATCCTTCTTGAGATACAAGTATCATCATTGTGTTTTGGTAAATACATTGCCAAAATAAGAGGAATCAGGAAACACAGACAGAAAGAAACTATGAAGGCAGTGATTAATTAGAGGTCAGACCAGATTAAGTCTTCAGATTTTGTTGGATTACAGAAATATTTGTGTTGCTTTATAGTGCCATATGAGTCTTCCTAGCTGTCTGCAAATCACATGAGTCTCCTTTTAGTTTGGTAGCAGAAATGTTTATCAGTGTAGTCATTCTTTTTGCTGATGTTTCAGGGATTGTAGAAACAGGTCTGTGAGAGACTGGACAGGCTTTGCAGCTCTCAATATTCAAATGTAAGAAACCAGGAAAATCTGATAGTGGTATAAAAGCTGCAAGGCTAACTGTCAGGGAAGGTAAGGTCTGGAAGATTTATGAGGGGTCAGACAGATTGTGCCTCCAGGGAGGACTTGGCAAAGGGAATCGGATTGTTCCTGACATGGAGAGCTTGGAAGCTAAGATCAAGCTTTGTACATTGCTCACCTGCTGGCTTTATTCTGGAAATGGTGCACAGAGCCTCTCCCAGTCATTATTCTGCAGCCAGCCCTGGTGGTGGCCATGTAAAGGGCTCCAGGAATGCAGTCTCGTCTCATCCCTGCTGTCAACTTGCTCCAACTGTTCACACACCTGGTCAAACAGACCCTATCAAGGTAATTTCATGATGTTGGAGTTTAGACCTGCCTTTTTCCACATGTCCTGCTTGGAAAGTTTTAATTCTAACAGAAGATTCTAGCCCATCTGTACTGTTAAATGATGTATTGAGTTAAAAAAGGAACGTGCATTGCAGCAAAAGAACCCCCATTTTGTAGCAAAAGAACCCCCATTTTGTGCACTTAACCCCAAAAGCACCACCACACACCATCCACTGAACTGTATCTTTACCTTCCAGCCTGCAGTCACAGCCTACTCATCATTAGACTTTGACTGTGGCAGGTGTTCGTTATGCACTTCATGAAGTATTCTGTTATGGAGGTATTTGTGGATTCCACTGGGACAAAATAAAGTCCTTGAAGTTTCATTCCACAAGCAGCTGGTGGTATGCTGGGACCTGGATTTAACTTATGGTTCCCTTGGCTTCACTTTCTGTTGCTGAGAAGTGAGAGGAGCAGTAAGTGGCAGCCAGACTGTAGTGACAGTGATCATCACCTGCTTCTCAGTGTAGCTCTTACTAACAGGATGTGTAAAGGGTCAATTAGGAGAAGGTGGTATATTCTGCAAGGAAAAGCCCCATGACTTAGAATTAGCACATATGTAGCTTCTCTAGCAGCAGTTTGGTTTTGCTACCTGGGTGGGAAAACTCTATTAGCCATTACAGGTCTTCTCTGCCCTCTCTTGTTTTTCTTTCTAAACAAAGTGTCAGTATCTATCTTCCTGCATTATCTGTGAAGGCCATCCTATAAGGAAGCAATGCCTTATGCCAGAGAGAGAGAGAAGCTGAATTCCTACTCTTTTTCCTACATGTGTGGGAGGAGAAAAGGCTGAAGGATGCAAGAGACACTGGAGAATTCTAAATCAGTAATTTTCTCCCAATTATCATAGCCACTAAGAAATAAAAGTATGCATCTGATCTTGGGGTTGAGAAGTGAATAATGTGTGCTCTGTCATGAAGGTCAGCTGATACTTGACAGAAATTCCGGAAACAAAAGTCTTTTCTCCCTGGCTACTCTCTGAAGTAGGAAGAGTTTGCAGTTTTCCTTCTGTACTGTGATGGGCCATTTAATTTTCCTCCCTTCTTTCCTTCTCAAGTACTTGCTTCCTTCCTTCCTATTTATATGCAAAAATTCAGGCTGAAGAGTTGTACAGCCCTGTTAGAGCTTCCTTCAGCCCCTGTCAGGGAAGTATCCTCTTAGTATCACTTAATTCTGATTGGCAGCTGTTAGGTGCTCTCCTCCACCTCCTTTTTCCCCTTGGCAAATTGCTCACTTTCAGCCTATTCTCTCCCTGCACTCTGTATCTCACCCTCTTAAAGCAGTCTGGCAGTGTCTGACAGAATGAAGCTGGAAGATGGGGAGCCTGTAGAGCATGGCTTCACTCAGCTTTCTTGCTCTCCTGTCACTGTTTGCTGCTGTTCACAATACAGGATGATCACAAAGCCTTCTGTCAGCTGGGTTTGACTCGGCATTAGCTAACTGCTCACTCATTAGATAAAGTTTCTCTCCCCTTGAATTAGCTGTGAATAATAGCTTTCTTTTTAAGGCATGAGCTTTGTTTTCCCATTGTTGTGGGGTTCACTGACTTTGATGATGGGCATTACCTGTGGCTGGCCCTTGTATTGCACTGTATTCCCATGGCTTTTATGGGCCTTTTGTCAGTATATTTCTCATACTTCTCTCCCTCTCTCTGTCTCTCTTCTCACGAGGGTGTCTAGTGACAGGACAAGGGGAAAGGTTTGTAGATGAGGCAGAGCAGGGTCAGACTTGATCTTAGGAAGAAGTTCTTCAGTATGAGGATGGTGAGACTCTGGCATAGGCTGCTCAGGGAGGCTGTGGCTGCCTTCTCCCTGGGGGTGTTGGGGGCCAGGCTGGATGCAGCCTTGAGCAGCTGAGTCTTGTTGAGAGGTGTCCCTGACCATGGTAGGGATGTTGGAGTAGATGATCTCTGAGGTCCCTTCCAACCCGAGCCATTCTATGATACTCAGCTCTGCTTTTAACCTTCTGTTGTTTTAACTGTAGACATCCCTAGGGATGAACCCTAGGACTTAAAACTCTAAGGTCCCTTCCAACCTAAGCCATTCTATTACAATAATGTAATGTTCATAATAATCCAGTGTTGGAAAACATAACCAGAGTGTGTCTGTGCTGTTGGTGACTGGAGATGCTTCTAAAACACAGTCCTCTATAAGATACATAGAATCATAGAATCAGTCAGGGTTGGAAGGGACCACAAGGATCATCTAATTCCAACCCCCCCATTCTTTAATATTTCAGAACCACCTGTTGTCTCCTCAAAATTAGGAGAAATATCACTTTTCTGCAACTAATTATAGTCATTTTGAAAAGTTCAAACTCAACATCAGCCTTTAAAGCAAGCACACTGTGGTGTGAATTAGACACTGACTGTTTGAGAGAGACATTGCTGCCTGAGTGTGTTGACTGTTCCAATGTGCTTTATGTTAAAGCCTGCAGTAGTATCCAATCATCTTGTGATCCAGATCTGCTAGGGGCTGATTATGACTGTGAGAAAGACAATCTGATTTGCTGATAACTAACCAGGACAAAGTTTAAGCAACAAATATTAGCAAAGGCTACATTATTAAATAACAGATCTACTTTTCAGGAGGTAGTTTTGAATGTGAAGCCAGACACCACTTCTCTTTCACCCACGTGCATGTCAGGGAAAACATTTCCTTTCCTGAAACCACTACTATGTAGGAATTTTCTTTTAATGCAGTTCTTCAGCTATTTTTTTTTCATTAATAATTATTTTTCATGATTTCCTTTATCTGTCCTCTCTTAGTTCTTTACTTTGCATTGACTGTCATCCATCTCAGAGTTAGAAACCTGCTTGTACCCATATTTATAGATTCCAACCTCAGAGTCAGTTACCTTGGAAACTGTTTAGAGTGCATCTTCTTGACTGTTTGTTCCATCAGATCATTGAACTGCCTTCTTTCCTGCCCCACAAAGCTTGGTACTAGCAAACAGACATCCCCAGCTTATTTCTTACCTTGAATCACAGAATGTTGGGGGTTGGAAGTGACCTCCAGAGATCACTGAGTCCAACCTCCCTGCCAAAGCTGTACAGTAGGTATCTGGTTGGGTTTAGGTATTCATTAAATGTCCACCATATATATATATTAATAAATACCCCTTTTTTTTTTTTTTTCTTTTTTTGCTAACAGCTACTGCAGCAGCAAAGTTACACAGCAGTAATAGGCAGAATAGGAAATTCTGTCTGATCAGAGAGCAGCAAGCTTTAGAAAGCCTTAGAACAGCATAAATAAAGTCATCTGACATTTCCAAGCCTCACAATTCTAGCAATTCAGGTACAAGGTTGTAGATTCTTACCCTCATGCAGTCTTCACTGAAATAGCTCTGTTGAAATTCTTAGCATCTCAAGGTGAGTGCTTTGTCTTTGTCTTGATGTCTCTCTGCTTTTCTATCATATTCAGTCTGTCTCAAAAATCCTGGCCAAAATAGTGATATTTTCACACTGAGAGTGGCAGGCAATTGGAAAGATGTTTATGTACCCAGTCAGGTAAGCAAAGAGAATTTATTTTTCCTTACAGTAAGGCTCAAACTGAATGTGCAAGTGAGAGCTTCACCTGTGTACCTCCTTTATAACCAAATGAATTTTGTGACATTCTCTGAATATTTATACCTTTTTTATAAGCATTGACACAGGCACTTAAGCTTCATCAAGAGCATATGAAATGTCAAGGTTAAAGCCCTGTGAGCTGTTGCACCTTTCTGAGTTTCAAAATCCGATGAAGTTTAGAGTTCATGATGAGAGAAAATGATGTGGATCCCATCTCAGCTTAATGTAGCAATTCATCAACTCTGTGTCTGATTGAAAGAAAGGCTTTGTCCTGGATCATTAGGATTTCAGGGGCTGTATGACAACAACATATTGATTTTCATTTAATGCCAATATTCCTGCCCTGAAGAAATATTTTAGGTACCAAAGCACTTCCCTCACTCTGGATTTCTGGCAGAGGCAAAATTTTCATTGTCATGGATAGAGAGCCTGGGAGAAAACACAGAGAAAATAAACTCTTGAGCTACATTTTACTTTCCAAATCAAACAAAGATGAAAAATAACAGCAGGGTATCTTTAGAAGACGATCTTCAAACAGAAGAACTGTTTTTCTGTTCAGGTTTTGGGTTTTTTTTTCTAACAGCAAGATTGACCAAGTTGGTTTTTCTCTAAGAACATTTGATAATTCAGACAGTTTCCAAGAAAATAAAAAGAAGAGTCTGTTGAGAGTTATCCAAGCTAAAGGCTTCAGCTTTATGATTTGGAAAACATACTTCAGATGGGGTCATGAACACTGAGGGTGCATCAGAGGTGAGGTGGTAGCTGGTTTTTTAAAGAGAAAAATGCCTTCTTCCATGCCTAGATAAATACTACTTCAGCATAGTCTCTTCTCTGATTGTCTAGGCAACAAGGATTCTGTGTATCAGTATTAAAAAATAATTTTATAGCTCTGCAATTGCTCAGTAGGGATCACTGATTGAACACAGGTGAATTCATCTATGCTTGTAGATCAATTTGTGCTACCTTCTTTAGCAACCTATTTGGCTTAAAAGTTGCTGTGTCTTTTACTGTAGTATTTCATCCCAGGCCTTTTAATTTCTGTTTTAGCCTCTCCATTGATGGGAGGAAGCAGCTCCTTAGTGTTATCTTGCTTATCTTCTGAAGTATGTTGTTTAGGAGACTACAAGTGTTTCAAGATAAAGCTGCCAGAATTAGTCCAACACCTGACAGATTTGCTAACAAACAGTGCTTCTGAGCAGCGTCCTTCCACTCCTCTCTGATATGAACCACATATGGCATCAATCTTTTTGCCTCAATTAATTCCAGCTATTTAGTGACCAAGGACAGATGAGCACAGAGGAAGACTCAGCTGTTCTGAGCTTGCACATGTGGCCTAGCATTGTTGGTAATGTATTTGTTGCAATCAGAAAAATACTGAGTGTTAAATCCAAATTCCACTGTAGAACACCTCAGTGGTGGCTTGTGCTAATCTATAGCTGACAAATATTTTGTAAAGAAAATAATTTGTAAAGTAGCAGTTGAAATTATTGGCTGCTTTGAATGCCAGGAGTTTTGTTAGGTCTGGCAACAAAACTGATGGAGGATTTTATTGAGGGGAGAAAAAAAAAACACCAGTTCGTGTGAGTTCGATGATTATCATTACAGGCTATGATTAAAGCTAAAACCCAAACCAACCAAACAAAAAAAAAAGTGACAATGAAACTTGCATTGAGGTTTTGTAATCTGTGAAGACAGCAAAGAAATTTTTATTCATAACTGGTTTGGGCAGCACGTTAACAAATAATAATTAGTGTGGCTTTCTATCTCTTCTCACTCAAAAAGATTTTGATTCATGGAATCACAGAATGGGAAGGGTTGGAAGAGACCTCTGGAGATCATTGAGTTCAACCCCCCTGCCAGAGCAAGTTCAGCTAGAGCAGGTTACATAGGAGTGTGTCCAGGCAGGTTTTAAAGGTCTCCAGAGAAGGAGACTCCACAAGCTCTCTGGGCAGCCTGCTCCAGTACTGCATCACCCTCAGAGTGAAGAAGTGTCTCTTGAAGTTCAAGTGACACCTCCTGTGTTTTAGTTTGTACCTGCTGCTTCAGAGAATGCTGAGAGTTTGATTTCTAATGCTGCCTGATGAGTTTCTTTCACAACAGCAACAGAGTGGCTTGGGCATGGTGCATATTAATTTTGCTTTGAACATTACACAAATATCTTCCATGCCAGAGTAGGTGCTGTGAGAACACAACTGTTAAAATCATGGCATGGTGACTAATTCTTGCCTCTGTTAGGGGTTCAATATTTAAAGCATTATTTGTGAACTTCATGCTCAGTTCCAGTGATGAAATGATGCACTCATTGTTTTTAGAAGGAGATTGCTTCCAGATGCACTGCAAACATGTTTGGAAGGAGATTGTTTCCAGGTACAGTGCAAATTTGTGGAATTTGGTACTGCACTTTGTGTCTGAGAACAGGCAGAGTGAGCAGAAGTGGGTTCAGCCACTTGTTTATGTAAACACATAACATGCAGAATGTAGGATTTCCTTTCCAAACAGATTAAATTAGCTTACTGTCTTATTGGTACTGATAAAGGAAGAGACCTACAGAAGTGTGGGAAATATCACACTTGCCATCTCCCACCTTTGTACAAAGAGCCCTTGTGATGCAAGTTATAATTCTGCAGAGGACTATAAATCATTCTGGTCTAGTTTTCTGAAATCCATTAGTGATTTTGGGACTATAAAATCCTTCTTTATTCTCAGGTCAAAGCTGATGGCAAAAACTTATTTCAATAGCATTAGAATTTGGGGATTTCTTTTTTTAACCATAAATTACTTTAAATATTTAACATTTGTTCGAATCCTTTGGTTTTTAAAACAAAAAGTCAGCACAATCAGGGCGGGAGTAATAATGTCTTCCTCTGAGCACTGCATTTTTCATCCCTTGTAGCTCTATTCTTGGCAGAAACACCTTTCCTACCTTTTTTCATTTGTGCTCTATGGACCATGAAAGCTGCCTTTCAGAGGAGAGAAGGCTCTGTGCATTGGTTTGATTGTTTTTATGCTGACAGAACAAAATTGAAATGGGCTTGGTTCACTTAGGGGTTTCCAGGCCTCAGCAGTTCTAAGAAAATAAAAAAAAAGGGGGGGGGGGGAAGGGGTCAGGGGGGAGAGGGAAACAAAAATTAAAAAGGAAAAAAAAAAAAAAAAGAAATGTCCTGAGGTCAGAGGGTCAGTGTGAAGGAAATCAGTCTGCTAAAAAACAGAGTGTCTTTTACACTTTGATGACTTAGGACTCCCAGATGGTTTTTGCAGGAGGCAATAAATAAAACTACAGACAAACAAAAAAGAAAACACAATGCTACAAGGATCATTTTTCAGAGATTCATTGAATGGTTTGGGTTGGAATGGTCCTTAAAGATCATCCACTTCCAACCCCCCCTGCCATGGGCAGGAACACCTCCCGCCAGCCCAGGCTGATCAAGGTCTCATCCATCCTGCTCTTGAACACCTCCTGGGAGGGGGCATCCACAACCTCTCTGGGTAACCTGTTCCAGTGTCTCCCTACCATCACTGGAAAGAATTTCTTCCTCATCTCCAGTCTCAATCTGCCCTTCTCAAGCTTTAATCCATTCCCTTTCACCCTATCAGCTACTTTTATAACTAGCTACTCACCTGTTCAGAAAATCAGATGATAATCAGAACCTCACTCGATTCTACACAATCCATCTCTTGGATGACAAAAGACAGCTAGGTTGATTTAAGTCTGGTCTGCTGTCCAGCACAGGTGGAGGAATAGATATAATATTTTCATTGCACTTAAGATTCATAGATTGACAGAATGGCTTGGGTTGGAAAGGACCTTGAAGATCATCTAGTTCCAACCCTTCCCAAACTGGCAGGGATACTCTCCACAAGCCTCATGGATGCTCTGTAAAAGCTATATCCTACAGCAATGATTTAAAAATCTTCACTGCACATATGTGCAGGCAGGGTTGGGAATGCCCCTGACATCACCTTACATTAAGGGGGCATCAGGTGTGGATATGAAATTAAGACCAAACTGTGTTTCACACACAGTGTGCTCAGGTGTGTCACAGTCAGTGAAGGTATTGCTTCTGCTGCCTCAAAACGCAGCTCTTACTTTTGGGGTGTAGAATGAAGCAGGATTTTGGAAACTAGAAATTATTTCAGTCATTAAAACAAATGTAAATGGATTATTTAAAACAAAATCCCTGGAAAGGGGACATGAGGTGATACTGTGCAAAGCTAAAACAATTAACAGCATCTGAAAACACAGAATCAGGCTCAGAATCACAGACTGCTTTGGGCTGGAAGTGACCTCTAGAGTCCAACAGCCCTGCAGTCAACAAGGACATCTTCAGCTCGAGCAGGTTGCTCAGAACCCCATCGTGCCTGATTCCTGTAGCTCACCCTGATATTCATAATTATTTGCATCTACTGCTGTTTAGCTCTGAAGTCCCACTAATGCTTCATCATTTGTCCACTTCAGAAACACTGAGCAGTTGGAGGAAGCAGAACCTCTTCTCACGAATTCAGATTCACATTAAGACCATAGAGAGCTGGATCAGTGCACACAGATACAATTACAGAAACAAGAAATGCATAGCACAACAAATGCCTCATCAGTAACTGTTGGATATTGGAGCAGTAGCAATCAGCCTTTCTGAATTTCCATTTGGTGACTGATCAGGAAAGCAAGCAGTCTGTTTATGCTTATTTCCAATTTCTTTTTGTTTATGGAAGTGTTCAAACTCTTTCAGAGAGCCTAATCTTTGAATTCCCCTGTATTTACAGGGCTTGAAGACAATGACAGCTTCTAAAACATTCTTTACCTTAGGCTGTTGGTTTGTTCTCTCAGCCTTAAGCTTGTCATACCCTGATTTGAAATGGATTCAATTAATTAACTTTGTTTAGCTCTCTATTAATGGTACTAATCCTCTGTGGCCTAAAATACTGGAGACATATCCCAAATGTGTTGGAAGTGCTCTCAGCTGTAAGAGGATCATCTATAATATTTGCTTCACCTCCATTTGACATCCAACCTTCTTGTGTTTAGAAAAACATCTCTGGAGAGGGGTTAGTGCTTTTGCTGTTATAAGAACATCAGAAATGCATCTTCTAGCTTATGTCACAGCTATGGAGATTTAGGCCACGTGTCAGAACAAATTGCCAAACTTAAGAAAAAAACAGTTAAGGAATGAATGAAATGAATGTATTATATGAACATATCAGCTTGGATTGGCACCCTGCTGTTCAGAATTCCCAAGGGATCATGTCTAAAAGAATTGAAGTGAGTCTACCTGAGTTTCAAAGGACTGGAAGGTGACAAAAGACAGGCAAACAGGTTTCCCTGGCTAAGAATGGGCTTGCCTTTGGCTTGATGTATAAACTACCTGAATTCACAATATTTTTAGAGCTTGTTCTATTTGGTTGGGTTTTGTTCATTTGTGGGTTTTGTTTTTGTTTTTGTTTTTTGTTTTTGTGTGTGTGTGTGTTTGTTTTCCCAAACAGGAGATTCTATGTTTTGTTGTTTTGTTTTCTTGAAATTGCTCAGTGTCAAAACCTGAAGAGTCTCCAGTAGTACTCATTACTGTGTGTAATGTCATGCTGGCAAAGAATCATAGAAATCAGTGAAAATTCAAAGCTGAGAGGGACTTCTGGAGATCATTTCCTCTGGCTGGGAGGGATCTGCTGTCCTAACGGAAAGCAAAGCCTTAGATTAGCTTATTCCAGACTGGTAAGCGGTCACAAGTATTTCCAGTGAGCTGATTCCACTAACTCTTTGGGTTACCTGGTCCAACACTGAGTAGTTATCATGGTAAAGAATTTTTTTTCTTATATTCACATGGAATTTCCCTTTAGCAGCTCAAGGCATTGCCTCTTTTCCTATCACTATGCATCTTAATGAAGAGAGTATCTTCAACATCTCTCTAACCTTTTCTTGAGATAATGGAAGGACATGATTAGGTCCTGTGTAATCCTTACCATTCCCATCAATCTTTCCTTGTACAACAAGATCTCCAAGCCTCTGATCACCTTGGTGGACACTTTCCAGTTCTAACATCTCCCTAGAACTTGGATGACCAAAGCTGGACACAGTGTTCCAGGTATGGCTTGACAAGTGCCAAGTACTGTGGATTAATCACATCCCTTACTCTGCTGGCTGTAGCCCTGCTGATGAATCAGTTTGCATTCCTGCTGCATGGGCAGGTTGCTCAGCTTGCTGTCCTCTTAGATCCATAAGTCCCCTTCAGCCAAGACACACTCCTGCCAGTATGGAGGCTTGGGATTGCTTTCTCCGCAAACAGACTTTGCATTTATATTTGTTAAACCTCATGCAATTCCTTTCACATGAATTTTCCAGTCTCTTCATGTCTCTCTTCCAGTGTGGTCTAAGCCTCCTCCCAGTTTGGTGTCATCCACAAGCTTAGTGAGGGGTTTTCAATCCCATTTTCCAAGCTGTTTATAAACATATTGAATAGTATCAGGTCTAAGACTGACCCTGAGGCATACGCTTATGACAAGATGTCAATCATCAACCATTTTCTCCACCTGTAGATGCTCCAATTTGCCCAATCCATACCAAGGATGTTGTGTTGTGAGAAACAATATTAGACACCTTGCTAAGGCTCATACGGATGAGCATTGTGAATGCACTTTTCATGTGTTATTCTTTTCTGTCAGTGCAAACTCTTCAGTGATAAGCTTGGTGAAGTAACTCAGAAGTGGCATTTTGCAGCCTGTGTGTTACAAAAGGTCAGAATAAAATGTACAGAATTGCTCCTTTGGCCTTAAAAATATCTGAGAATCAAAGGAACTTTAAGAAATGTGACCTGTGCCCACTGGGAATGCTCAGGGAGTCAGGAGTCACAGAGATGTTATAGGCAGTGTCTCCAGTGGAAATAGGTGGTGGATTGGGGCTCTGAGAGTTGTCTTTTTATTTGGATGTGAAGATTGACATAAGGATCTTTATGTGGTGGAGAGTGCTGTCAGAAAGTAGGCGAGAACTGGGTGTCTGACTTTTTAGGAACTTATTTTTTTTCTTAATGTAATCGGAATTCCCTTTAATCTTTCCTTTGTTATTACTGCCTCTTTTGTTTCAGTATTGCATGGGTAACAGCAAAGCTGAGACACTGTCTGTGACACCCAAATGCTTTTAGAAGCCAGGAAAGAAATCAGATACTATCATTAAAATAAAAATCTCCATTAGTAGATCTGTAATTTCCTCTTTGTAGAAAATGTCAGATTTTTTTTTTCTTTTTTGCTGTGCATTTATCCAGTCTTGTCTCAGATCATGAGGTCTGCTTTCCTGTCCTTTTATCCTTGTTTGCTCTCACATTCATTCAACATCCTGATATTTTTCTAACCTTACAGGCCGGAGTCTCACTGCTGAGATATTTGACTTTCCCAGACGGTGCTTCAGGACAGAGCAGTAAACACCACATTACTAATGATGATTCCTTCTGGTTTCATCCCCACATTTGTACATAGCATCACACTAACTCAGAGCTGTTGCCACGCTGCCTTTTGTGATCCCTGACAAGCATAATTATATTCCAATGATCTTTAATTTATGGATGCTGAGTATGTCACTGGCAGTGTCCTCTGAATGTCATTCTGTGAGCTACCATTTTATACACCAAGAAGATGCCTTTACTGATTTGCTTTACCTTCTCATTTCCATTTTCCCCAATTAGTTCTCTATTTATTTAAATTCCAGACAAATTCAAATGTTAGAAAGCACAGGCAGCTTTCCTACTACTCTGCATTGTCTTCAGCATTACTGAGGGAGCACAAGCATGATAAATCATGTCACCACATGTTATCTTATACAGACATCACTTCTGGTTGATTTCCAGTTAGGCTGAATTTCCAGACAGTGGTTTGCAGTTAGGTGAAACAATATGGTGAACTAATCCAGGTAAAATAGTGCACTTTGTTGGTGGAGTGTGGGATTTGATAACCAAACTGACTTGCACGCAGTGAGAGAAGATGGAGACGTAATGTAAATTGCAGCATTTGCTTCTATCAGTGTGAGTGACACAGTGATAACCATGAGGAGCAATATGTACGCATTGGAGTGGCACTCTCTTCAGTTCAATGTCAAATAGGCTCCTGATACTTTTGATTGTTCTGGCTTGATTTTAGTTGTGTGAGTCTGCTGAGCTTTTTGCCAAGAGCAGAGGGAAACCATTTGTGATTTTATTTTCCTGAATCCAATGTTGTGTTGTTGTTTTTTCATTTTTGTTTTCAGATGAAACAGTCTCTGCTGTGCATAAAACCACCCCCCAAACCTGCACTATGCACATTTGTTTGGTAAGAAATTCCAGATGCTGGTTGGAATGTAGAGGTCAGAAGCAGATGGGCTGTTTTCCTTGGCATCGTTTTGATTCTCACTTGTAGCTTTTAGCTGTGGAAGAAAGCAGTGCTAGAGACACTGTAGTGTTCTGCCTTGATGAGAAAACTGACATATCACTGTGCACCTTTGTTAGCCTGGCAGTGCTGAGCCATGTGCACTGATAGATTTTGTGTTACCTTCTACAGTCATCCTGTACAGACTGTTTATTTTTTGGTGTAATTATTCCTGCATGCAAGTTATCTTGTGCAGGAGCTTCCTCTGATTTATTTTTGTCTTTCGGTGGCCTTTGTTCCTTCCTTTTCAATAGTATCTGTGTCTTCATCCTAGCTGATTAAATCAGCCATCACAGGATAAGCACTCTGTCCTTTAGAGGATGGTGTATTTTTTGACAAGCTCTAATGCTTCAGTAGAGAGCAACAATTTCCCTTGCTAACATGTTTTCATCCTGGAATCTATATTTTTTTTTTTCCTTTTAGCAGAAATATAGAAATGTTCATCCATTACAGTTAATTCTTTGTTTTCTGTTATAGCTCATTTGGCTTTTGCTGTTATTTTTTTTCCCCTCTCAACATGCATCAGCAATTTGTATGTAACAGTTTACTGAACCTGTTTTCTCTGCAACTGTTTATATTGCTCAGATTATTTATAGGGACTGAAATATTTGTTTTATGTACTGGGCTGAAGTAAATGCAGGTTCTTTGTAAAATGTTTCCAGGAAAACATTATTGAATTTGAAAAACATAGGTTTTACATCCTTTATGTATATTATTTAATAATTTAGATTCCTACAGAGCTGGTGTGCAATGCTCAAAGGATGTTATGCTGGGGCACTTTGAGGGTCCCTTCCAACCTGATGCAATCTATGAACCTGTGTAAATGCTTGCAAGTATTATCTGACTTTCAAAACAAACCCTATGAGAAACCATATCTGTTGGTTTTCTCTATTTTTTTTGTGCTCATAGTGTTTTCTGAAGAGAATTGGTTTCCCCTTTCACTGCTATTAAACCCCTTTGCAATCAGGCACAGACTATGTTCAGTATAGTGACAAATATGTTCATGCAGAGTCCTAAAAGTCTTCAGATTTGTCAGCACTGGCACTAGAGTTAGCTCAAATGCTTGATTTGCAAAGTCCCCAGGCAGAGTGAAGTAACTCTTGGACTGTATCTCAGCAGGGGGATAAAGTCATCTTTTCTTCTAAATAAATGTTCTTTTTACTCTGTATACGTTGCTAATTCTCCTCCAGGGCAGAGTTTATGGCTGACAGTCAGCTGAACTCCGGAAAGGTTTGGAGTGTGTCAATCTTTGTTTAGTATCTCCACCAGAGCTGACAGCAGAGCTATGTTGAAGACTGACATTCAAAGATGAAAGACTCCTTCCAAAAACTCAGTTGTTTTTTGGTTGTTTTTTTTTTCCTAGTTCTCAAGCTAGATTTTATTTATTAGGCAAAATGAAACATTGCTGAAGGTTTTCTGACACAGCTTGAGTTTGAAGCATTGTTAAACAGATGGGGCTAATACTGCACAACTGAACACCACACAGCCTGCTCTTTACCTCGAGGGTGATGGAATACTGCAACAGGTTGCCCAGGGAGGTAGTTGCACCAGGGGGGGGCTTAGGTTGGATACTAGGAAACATTTCTCTGCTGCAGGAGTGGTCAGGCACTGGAAAAGGCTGCCCGGGGAGGTGATGGAAGCCCAATCCCTGGAGACATTCAGTATCAGACTGGATGTGGCCCTGGGCAGCCTGATCTAGTTGGAGGTGCCCACACTGACTGCAAGGGATAGGACAAGATGAACTTTGAGGGTCCCTCCTAACCCAGGGCAGTCTGTGAATCCATGTACAACACGGTGAGAGAGCGCCGTGCAAACACAATTTGCTCTCACTCTTGTGAAGGTCTCCTTCGTGTTACAGCTAATGTTTTTCTTTCAGAAATCCAAAATCTCCACTTACGACAAGATGTGGGCCTTCATGAGTAGCAGGAGGCAGTCAGTGCTTGTCAAAAGCAATGAAGAAGGCATCCAGCGTGTGCTCACCTCCGATTATGCATTTTTAATGGAGTCCACAACCATCGAGTTTGTCACACAGCGGAACTGCAACCTGACGCAGATCGGGGGCCTGATAGACTCGAAAGGTTACGGCGTGGGCACTCCCATGGGTAGGTGATATGTCAAACCTTTGTTCTCTCTTCATTAATCTTTGGTGCTGCAGTAGCATAGCAAAGCTCCACTATACTGCTGCTTTCTCTACACTGCTAACATCTTTTCTTTCCCCCTTCCTCATTCATTTTCCCACCTAGTGAAAATTTCGTGTCTTTTATCAAGACACCTTTACATCAATTACCTTTACAGATTTTATTGACATTTTTAAACAGAAAAAGGAAAAAGTTGCTTCATGAAAAATGAGGTTTCATGTGGTGTGCTTCTCTGCCACGTGTTCAATGACAATACTAAAACTTTTCACACTTTGTTTCATTTAAAAAAGGATTTTTCATGTGTTGATCTCTCTCTTCAGAGGAAATGAGGTGCCAGTAGTACAAAGCTTGCATTAGCAAATGGGGATAATGCCTCTGTACTAGGAGGGTTAATCTGTGAGATTCTTAAAAAGAGGAGGAAATATTCCATAACATGCTGTGTATGACCCTCACTCAAAATAAGTACTGAATTAACCTTGTGGAATACAATTTTGCAGAGCAATTCCATTCCTGTAAATATTTTCTAATTCAGATGGGTTTTTTTGACATGGTACAAAATTTTAGTTGCAAGATTAGGAGCCAACTCCAGGCATTGGTCTGGCTGCTGGAATCCACAGGAGGGGAGTCAGCAAGCAATGAGGTGCTGAGTTCCTGCTGACTGCAGGGATTTTGAAGAGCATAAGCTTTAGATTTCAATAGGTGAGAATATAGAAATCAATGCCATATAAAGATTCTGTCAGTGCTACATAGTGATCCTGCTTAATATTGTAGGATTGTTCTACTGGCTTCTTTGCAAGACCAATATTTATTTTGACTTTATTTTTAGGAAGAATTAATAGTTTTGTGATTGATTTATTCCATGATTTTACTTTCCATCTGGCTTGGGTAGATTTATTTTCATTGAATTGCAAGTTTCTTTGTTGCTGAACTTTGAGTACATAAATGGCTGACAGTTATATGTGTCAAGCAGATCTACTGAGCATGCACCTTTCAGATGGTCTCCATTTATGTGGCAACTCAGGACCATCCTGTACATGCCAAACTCTATATGTGTGGAGATTCATGCAAAGTGATGCTTCTGACATTTTGAAAATGAAAATTGGTAGGTGTAAGTAACCGTAAAACGTTGCATATGTTTCTTCTGACTCCTAAGAAATACAAACTAGAAAGTGGTGCTTGAGAGAGAGAGTGCAGATAAGAAATTCCTTCACTGTTTCTCTGGGCTTGTTGAGCTGTGGAAAGTTAGAGAAGTGGATTAAGAGGTGGCTTAAACTGTATAGCAGCAATGTTCCTGCAATATCTGATAATGGTGAGGTGAAAAATAGCTGGAGAGAAAGGTGAAATATATTTTCCTTTTATCATTTCTTCCTGTACAGTTATTACAAGAAAATAAATTGTGCTGTTAGTATCAATATCTCAGTTGCAAAGCATAGGGAGCTGAATTTGTTCCATGGCTCATCTCTTCTGCTAGTTTTGACTTACTTTTCTCTTTGCTGTGATCAAGCTATGATTTTTCCTACTAGAACATATGCCTATTTGTATTCTTGATCTTTCCATACTGATGATTATCAAGATGCCCCTCCCAAAATGCTGTAAAGGGTTTGAGGCTCAGATATTTCATATTTGTTAACTTAAAAATTGTTTAAAACCCAGAAATGTGCACTCCTGCAACTGTCTAGAGACTCTTCACTGCACATGGAGTTAAAATACAGCTCTCAGAATAGGAATGAAAGTGTAATTTGGGGTTAACATACTGAATGGATTAAGCTACCAACATTCCCTTGCCAAGCTGTCTTGCAGAACTACCCATTACACAAAGCTGCAATCATTTGCAGCCCTAAAACAGATTCGAGCATCAAAATTTATTCCTGCAAGTGCATAAACTCTCTCTGCACAGTGTATGTTTATATATGCACAATAGAAACCTGGCAGCTACTGTGATACAAACAAGTTACACCTCCCACGTCAAAAGAGAAAAGTCCATGAATAAAATAAACTGCCTTGCAGCACAGCTGCCTTGGCTGCAGAGTCCAGCTAGCAGTTGACTCACTTCAATCCAGAGGAAGAAGCAGAACTTCAAGGCTCTCCTGTTCTAGTGATCCAGAGGTGCCTTTCTTTTTTTATTGAAGATCTCTTCTCTGTAAATTCTACTGAGAGCAAATAAAATGCCTTTGTTTACAAACACCTTTATCTCTTAGAGAGAGGCAAAAAAAAAAACAAAACCAAAAAAAAGGCTTTTTCACAGTACATTGCTCCTAGAGATGCTCAAGGTTTTGCCCACTTCACCTATGGCTTCCAAAAAGGCTGCTTTGATGTGTGAGCTCACTTGCACAATCCAGTTAATGTTCTTATGAATGAGGCACTCAGATCTTTTAGTTTTGGTAAATCAGAGCCAGGAGTGGGGTTGATTTTTATTTAGTAATTTATCTATGTATCTATTTATTTAGGATTTGTCAGCTGTGTGGCACGTAATGAAAATGTTGTTTGCAGTGCCCATGTTTTAAAGGCAGCAACGTTTGTATAATTTCATCAGATACAGACTCTAGAAAGAGTATTTCACACTCCACTCATATAAATTAAAGGTTTCACTGCAGAAAGAGAAAGATTTCAGGCAATAATTTATGGTCTACTCTTTCATATCTTCTCCAGGAATGTGACTTCATGAATTATTTATATTTATCTAAGCCACTATTAACTGCAATACAATAACATTCTTCCTACACCAGTGATAGGCTGCTGGATCAAATTGAATTCAAACAAATAATTTAATCGGGAAATGTATACCACTTAATTATCAATGTTGTATCCAATAACACTGTAGAGGTTCAACTGATTTATAGTAACCATTCTGCCTCTAGGGAGTGACGTAGAAAAAATAATGTTCACAGAAGAAGTTTTTCTTTTATACTATCAAAATTTTATAAGTGATCTGATTGTGTTATTTTCCAAAAGGATTTCACTACCTGCCACTATTTGTTTCCAAATATAGGAAAAAAATAATAATAAATGAAGGCACAATGGGGAATGTAAATTACTTAAGAACAAAAGCTTTTAATAGGGGCTTGTTGTTTCAAAGATTAAACTCTAATGCAGTAAAAATACAAATAAATTACTCTGGTTTCCTAAATATGTAATAAAAGTGAAAAAAATATATCATGGAGATGATCTCAAAACAGTCTTAGCTCTCCTCTTAGAACTAATTTAGTTTCCCCTCCTTGCTGCATTTATCATTCCAGGGATTTGCAGCCTGAAAATTAGTTAATTATTAATTTAATCCCCAAAATTATTATCAGTGCATTTGGTTAACATAATTGAAACCAAAACACAGAAGAGTTTGGGAGTTTAAGATGATGAAAATATAGTCCTGGATTTCCTCTGTAAAATATTAAACCCCACAGGCAACAGTGGTTTCATGGCTTTTAATTTAATTGTGGTTGAGCTTTCAGGCTCTGCAGCTATTCCTTGTTCATATTGTGTGGCATGCTGAGGATATCTGAGCTATTCTTGTCTGTTACCTGTTGTAAAGTAGCTTTCCTGGAGAAAAATTTCCTATCTTGCAGTCTGCCTATGTGGAAACTGTGTATTTTATGTGTATTTGATGTGCGTGTGTGTATATATATATATATATTTATTTTTTTTTTAATATATAAATATTAGCTGTTCTTAGGTAATTTCAACCAGAGGTGTAATGAGTATGTGGCAGTTTTTGCACTCTGAACTTCCATGCTGAAAGTAGAAATATTGTCCCTTGCCTACAGTCTTTAATATCCAAAGCTCTACTACTACTGCTACTACTGCTAATAATTCTAAGTAATTATTTGGTTTTATTGTTAAGATTATTTAGTTCTCTTGAACCTACTTTTTACCTGCAGAGAACACAAATGACGTGATACAAGTATGTTTTCACTACATGATAGGAGTATTTTTTTACCAGTCCTCTGAGATGATACACATGAAAAAATCAAGTCACTATGGGAATAAACAGGAAGCTGGGTACCAACACAGGAGGCCTTTTCCTTCTGCTTGCCTGCATTTAATCTGCAATCCTCCATACGATTTGAGTTCTAACATTCATCACTTATACATGCACAAAAGTGCTGAGCTTCAGCTCTGTGACTACAACAAATTAATACATTTATCTTCATTAGTTGGACATGATGCACACACACACACAAAAATGGGTGAAAAAATTATTAATTATTTATTTTTATGCAAGTCAAACTATGTATTGAAACTAATCTGAGAATTTCAACTGCTCGAGCAGGCAATTTGCTGTTGCTGAATTATCAGAATGTGTGCCTGAAGTATTTGATGAAAGAAGTGAGTTTGAGTTCCCTCACCCTTTCCAACCCATTCTATGATTCTAGATAAAGGAGTAGCTTAGACTGCTGTAAACATCTGCTGGGGATTTTCCATTGTAGTCACTCCAACCTAATGAATACTTAATGATGATACATCTAATATCACAATGTGATAATCAGAACATAGCATGAAGTGTTGGGGTTAGCAATCAGTGTCAGGAAACACTGATCTTGTTTCATCTGATAAATATTTGCTCCTGATATATCCTTTGGAGAACAATGGGAAAGTTCAAAGTTCTGTATTTAATCAGAAAGACAAGAATGGGAAAGCTAATGTATAAGCACCACAGCTAAATTAAAGTTGCAAGTATTTTTCCATATTAGACCTTCCACTTTATCCATTCCCAATATTGTCCACCATGTGGAATATTTAACTTTGAAAAGGGCTTCTTTCTGCCCCAAAGTCTCAAATTCCATGAGCTAAATGTCCATAAGGAAGTAGGATAGCTGATAGAGGAGCAAGAAGTATACTTTGGATTAATATTTATACCTATCTCATGTTGTAATGAATGAAACATAAATAGGAAATTTATATCAATGTTCCTTGTCTCTTGGGGTGGCAAACCCAAGATTTTCACACTTTCCTACATGTGTGTCCACTCAGAGGTTGTTCATACAGCAGTGGTTTTGAGTAGATTTGGGAAGTGGATTTAAACTCTGTGTGTCTGAGATGCTTTGCTATGAATTCATACATCCCTTAGAGCTGAGAAAGCTTCAATGTCTGATGGTTTCATAAACACAAAACACCACATTTGCTGAGAGGCACAGAGCTAAGAACAGGAGAGCAATTCCCCTACCATCCCAAAGAGAGTCTGTTACCAAAGCTACATTTACAAGCCCCAGCCATCTCCTGGGGCAATGTAATCAGCTCAGGTTTGTTCTATGCTCTTAAAAAACCCACACCTGGCCAGTTGTTAATTCTTATGCAAGTGACTAATTTTGCTACTGAGAACATTTTTTATTCCATAGCTTTGCTTTACTTTCCTTTTTTTAAAAAAAAAATATTTTATTATTTAATCTCTTTTCCTAGTTTTTTATATTTTTATTGATGAGCCTTGCTGATTTACTTAGAGTTAAACTGAGATCCAGATTTTGGGATCAAGGAGGATCTGCTCCTCTGTCAAGTTTACAGGAACTGCTGCCTTTTCTTTTGATTTGTTGCTCTTCTCTTCACTGCAGGGTGTTGCTTGCTTCCTGTGATTGCCAAAGAATTTTAATCCACCAAATCCCCAGCTACAGCAGTGGCTTTACTCCATGACTGCCCTCAGTGATCTTTGCTTACATGAAAATGAGCTGATTTTGAAAGTGGAGCCAGGGGCTGGGAACTGAGAGAATCCCTCTTCTTTCTTCATGTGTTACTTGGAGACTTTTGAATTCACAGATAGGAAAAACAAACCAAGCTTATGCTGACCCTTCTCGCTGTTGATTCCCTCCCATCCCAATTAGAGAGGGTTAAGAGAGTCAGGCAGCAGAACTGGATGTGACTTTTAAAAGCGAAAAATCTTCAGTGGAGCTGAAGGAGGTGCTTCTCCTACACCCAGTGCCCCTCAGCTGGCTCTTCCTTTTCCATGGCATGCTGTAACTGTGGCTGCCTTTATTTCTGAGTGCTGGATGCACTACAGATTCCTGGAAGGTGTTTCAGGCCCTGGGATGCATGAGGCTATGGAAAGCATCTTTCTGCAGGAGGTAGTTTTCCTGTGGTTCCTCATAGTCTAAACAACTACTCCCATCCTGGTTCTGTCCTACCTATGGCTCCCTGACACTTGGGAAGAAACTGAACTCCATGTAGTATCCCCAGTTGTGCCCTAGCAAGATGGTATGAAGCTGTATGACTTTGGCACCTGCATGTAGAAGAGAGTTCTGTAGGGCCCAGTATGCTCCAGCTCCTTTTGCATTTGATGGAATGAGTAAAACAGACTGAGAGAAACCAGGCAGGAGATTCTACTGAGTTATAATCTAGTGGGAAGCTCTTTCAAGAGCAGCCAGATCAGCAGGATTTCAGCACACTAATCTGCATGCAGTGAAATCTCAATATAAAAAGCTTATGTGTTCATAATTTAGGATTAAACATATCGTTATGTGCATGAATCTTCATATACTGAGACTTCAGGGCAGGAAACTTACCTACGTATAACTTACTATTTCTGAGACTTTGTTACCTTAGTTCTGTGCAGATGCTTCAGATGACATAATATTAGGCAAATCTTCATTTCTGTTTTAATTTTTCATAAGCAAGCAACTGCAAAGAGAAATTATTGCATCCCTCACTGGGCCTGAGGATCAAAGGAGGGCACTCTAGAGAAGGTCTTGAATGGAAGGTCTGTAACAGAAGGTCTTAAATAAGTTACTTGCTTTGTTACCTTAGTTTTTCCTGCTACAGTAGAAATACCAAAGGCTCTGCAAGCTGCCAACTTTACAACTATTTGTGCACAATTTAGCAGATCACCACCAGTGATACAAATCACCATTAACTGCATGCTTCCAATGCAATCCTCATCCACTTAACTCATTGCAGGTAGGATGAGCCTGTGCTTGATGGTTTCTGTCTACGAATTCTTCAGTGGACCCATTTGTGAAGTCCTTCAAATGGACTAGAACAGTGTGTGTACAAATTTGGTCCCTAGAATACATAAATAATACATGAAGAATGGTTGGGACTGTTCTATATTTAGACCCACAGAAAGTGTGGAAAGGAAATGTAAATCAATCTAATTAGAAAGCAGGCTGTCAGAGCAGAAGGTAGCTTAAACTGGGTCCAAGATTATTTCTCAGAATATGTTATTTAAGTTGTTGTTAAATATTTATAGGCAGTGTAACACTGAAAATATCCTTGGAAGATTACAGGATGCTCTTACACTTCCCCATGCTCTTGTGGACTGATCCCTTTCTCTCTTCCATTTGACTGAAGAAAGGTGTCAAGGATAGGGTTTGGCAGTGTTTGATCTTGGTCAAGATGGTCTGAAACTGTGTGACTTTGGCCCCTGCATGCAGAAGAGATTAGAAAAGACTTTGATTTCCTTTCTGCTTCCTGTAGAGTGCTGCGTAAGCAGTTGTTTAGCTCCTATTACAGGACATCATTCTTGCAAAGCCTAGATGATAAAACTCCAAGTGGTTGGAACTTGAGTACTTTGAGGCCAGCTTTTCCCTCTCCTATTCTGGAGTGGTTTATAATTAATGAGACTTTCTGTGTTTTACTCCCATGCTGGCACCATAACCTTTTGCTATTCACTTTATTCACGTCAATATGCAGGAAGAAATGGCAGAAAGAAAGGAACAGGTGGAAAGAAATTCCTAGAGATGTTTTCTAAGCGTATAAATTATCCTATCCATGGATATATGCTTGAATATCCTTCAGCTCCTTCATTGATCACAGTATAGGAAATAGTCAGAGGAGCAGAATCCCTCTAAAGGATGCTGAGGATTTTTTTAAAAGAAGTTACTAAACGAATGGAACTTAATTTTTATTACTCAGTTGAAGGACACACTGTGAAAATGGTAGCTAGTAAGTAAGGTTATTATGACAGAAAGGAGAAAAAGGAGGGATCTTTTGCAGAATTGTATTTATAGCAGATGAAAGAGGTGATGCCAACTACTCTTTTTTTTTTTTTTTCTTTTTTTCTTCCTGGGATTTCTTAACCACTGTAATGAAGAGTCTTTTGTTCCTATTTTCGAAGGAAGAGGAGAAAAATGATGGCTTTGTTCTCTCCTTAATCATTATACAAATCTGAACATAGAAAGCACTTCTAACTGATGTGTTTTACTCTCTAACATTCAGAAAGAAAAAGGCTTATTCATTGACATTGTTCATTAATTAATGTAGGTTTTCAAATGCTTGTTGAAAAGTCCTTATGCACTACATGAAGAAGAGGAGAGCAGATGACATACAAAGATTTGACACTCCCCTTTGAACCTCCCCTTGAAATATTGAAGTCTGCAAAAGCTCCAATATTATCATGTCATTTTCAAATGCTGAATTATGAGAGAGAAGTACAGTAATGTATGAGGCTTTACCTCCCTGTTATCCAAACACATGTAACCTTATCTTTCTGAATGAATTGCTACCCACTGCTGTTAATAACTCCTCTGCTTGGAAGGTATCTTAAGTGCCTGACAATCTATCACATAGAAACTGTTGTGGCTTGGTCCTGCAGCACAAATGGCTGTTTCTTCTTTTATTGAAGTAACAGCATAAAGTGTTCATTGCATATCAGACCTTGGATTAGCATTAGAGTAAAAATCAATGAAGCAACAATCTGTAGATTTATGTATGACTGAATCTACTGCATCATAATTAAAAGCCTGATGGGGGTGGACAGATGTTTGAGACACAGAATCACAGGATGTTAGGGGTTGGAAGGGACCTCCAAAGATCATTGAGTCCAACCCCCCTGCCAGAGCAGCATCACCTAGAATAGATCACACAGGAACACATCCAGGCCAGTCTTGAATAACTCCGGAGACGGAGACTCCTTAACCCCCCTAGGCAGCCTGTTCCAGAGTTCTGTCATCCTCACAGTGAAAAAATTCTTCCTTATGTTCACATGGAACTTCCTATTCTTCAACATCCACCATTGCCCCTTGTGCTGCCATTGGGCATCACCCAGCAGAGCCTGGCTCCATCCACTGGGCACTCACCCTGCACATCTTTATCAGCATGAATGAGGTCACTCCTCAGGCTCCTCTTCTCCAAGCTAAGGAGCCCCAGCTCCCTCAGTCTCTCCTCATAAAATGTTTCACCACGGGACTCAGTGTGATAGGATTTGTCCTGTCCATCTGAATACAGCTGGCCCAAGTTGTGTGCATATATATGTATATGTCTGTGCCCATGTGGCTTTGTGTTTATGTGACCAGCATGACCATGATGAGATGTAAAGTGTCCTTTTGATAGATGTTCTGGTTCTAGAGGTTTTTCTTGTGATGTTATATTGCATTTTATTCTTACCAAGAATAACTTTCCTTAACATACTCCCCGTGTGGTATGTGTTCCTTGTGGTCTCTTTAGGTTCTCCATACAGAGACAAGATCACTATAGCAATTCTTCAGCTGCAAGAGGAGGGCAAGCTCCACATGATGAAAGAGAAATGGTGGAGAGGCAATGGCTGCCCTGAGGAGGAGAGCAAAGAGGCCAGTGCTCTGGGAGTCCAGAACATCGGAGGGATTTTCATCGTGCTGGCAGCAGGATTGGTGCTTTCTGTCTTTGTGGCAGTGGGGGAGTTCTTGTACAAATCAAAAAAAAATGCCCAGTTAGAAAAGGTAAATATTGTCTTTTCCTACTTGCTTTTCTCTCTGTGACCTATTTGCATAATGCTTTAAGCACCTGGTAGTGAAATGTAGGTGATGCCTACAGAGTGTCTGTTGTGTAGTACACTGCTTGTACAGCAACGGATCGCAGCAAAGCACCCAAGGGTTGACGTTCACAACTTTTAATTTCTCTTCAATGTGTTTAATTGTAGCCAGATTTCAGGACAAGTGACTATTTCTCCTCTTATTCAAGCCTGAGAAAAGACAGCTTTTTACTCCTGGAAGTTCACTGCAGTTAATTTTATGGAGGAAGAAGAAATCCGAAACTGTTATGGGCAACAAAATAATCTTCTCCTTTTCAAACAAACTGTCTGTAGCTCAAAGTCCAATCCTTAAAGAATGTCTCTTCAGAAATGTTCTTTACAGAAATTTATACTGGCAGAGTTGTTCTGGTAGCATCTGGAAAAGATGACATCAGCATTAGTTTGGTTTTTTTTGGGTGGATTTATTCCTGATGTGATGTCTTGGAATTTCAAACTGACTTGGTTTTGAAATTCTAGTGTTCATTTGTTCTCTACTTCAATTTATGCAACCACAGCACTCTGGTAGTGCCAACACACTAGGAAAACCTGGGGAAATGCTTAAATTATCATTTTTACATAATAAATACATCTTTTATATGTATTTATATATATGTGTGTGTGTGCTCTGTTTAAACCTCAGCTCAAGCTCCAAATTTTATTGAGATGGCAAATTCTGAATTTTTAAAAGGTGAGGAAAAAAACTGTTGGATTTTCCTAGACCTTGTCAATCCTTCTCTTCCTTTTGAGGAATTTGTGACTTATGGCAATTTCTATATTCCTACTTAGGATTTTCATTTAATAATTTGGCAATTGTCCATGCTCAATGCAGGGGAGGTTGGCCTAGATGAACTTTGGAGGTCCCTTCCAACCCAACCCAACTCCCATCCTATGATTGAATCAGCAGGAAATTCAGCAGTTTCTCTTTCCATTGGTATTTTTCCAGATGCTACTGGTGAATTTTTGTAACTTGAATTATTACTCAGCAAACTTGCAAGTTGTTTTCACTTCTTTGGAGGCAACCTTTTGATATGCAAGTGTCTTGTTATAAATATATTGTTAAAGAAGTTTGGTTCCCCCCCAATACAGAGAATGGCAGTGTGAGGTTACAAGGTGCTGAGCACAGCTTGACTGTGGGTACATTGCTGAAATTGTTAAAGGACCATTTAGATCCTCCTCTTTATGATCCTACAAGCTGGTTCCTTTCTGTCAACCTACTGTTGAAATGTTGTGTTTCTGAAATGAATTTGGGAGGAAAGAGAGACCACTCACTTAGGTAACTCGTGTCAATATTGGTTCTGTCTGTTCTTAAGGTGGATGTGGATTTTGTGCAGGCACCAGCATGCTTTGGTTTCTCTTCTCTGCATTTTCAACAAGCATTCCCTTAGAAAAATAGAACTGTTTTATCTTGTGACATGAGTTCAGTATTTTGCAGGGTGTGAATCCATAGCTGATGTAAAATCACAGCAGGTTGGAAGGTGTTTGAGGAGCAGAGAGAAACTTCTTGTTTCTCCAAGCCCTGAGTTTTCATGGTGGGTTTGGTTGTGGTTTTGGTGTGGTTTTTTTGTTTGTTTGTTGGGGTGGGGTTTTGGGGGGGTTGGGGTTTTTGGTGGTGTTTGGTTTGGTTTTTGCTAGTGTGGGTTGGTTGGTTGGTTTGTTTTCTGAGGTGAAATGTTTCTTTATTTGCCCTTTTAAAAAAAATATTTTTAATTTCTCTTTGTTAGTGATGTTTGAGATGACAATGGCTGGAGGTATCTGACCTTTTAACAGTGCTTGTACCTGAAAGAGAAAGGCCTCATCATCACTTATTCAGATCTTGAGTTAGGAATGAATCTGAAGCAGTGGAAAGAATCAGACCTCTCTCTCATTTTCTTCCTTCTGGCTGGCAATCTCTTACCTTCCCCTCTACACCCACTTTCCCTCATGGCAGGAGACCACTAAAATTTCAGTAGAACTTTACTTATGAAACAAATTTAACAGGAATATGATGCCAGCATCCCTACACATGGCCTATGCCACTCTTTCCCCAGCACCCACACACCTTCAGTGAATGTCTTCTGCCATCCTCTCCCAATGCAGCAGATCCCCTTTGCCTAGGAGAGGAGTAGCAGCAGCCAAAGGGCAGATAAGCAGTGCTGTCATATTTCTCCACTCCTTGTATCTCCTCTGCTGGGATGAGTAAGCCATGCAAGTAGGGCTGCCTTGACCATCCCACCAGGAGAGAAGAGGCACCTAGTTTTGGTGACCTAGTTTCATCCCTTGAGTATCTTCTGGCTTTTCTATGATGCATTTGGAAACAGGGAAGATCGAAGGTCATATTAACAACTGAGGAAACAAAGGGATCAGAGGTATGGAGGATCCTGGGATATAAATGGGTGCATAAAAGTGTCTGCTTTTAATGGGGAGGCACTGCAGGATTCAAGTGCATCACCCAGATATGTTTTTGCAGCATTTTTGATGTCATCCTGCTCTTCTAGTACACACAGAGAGATGTTGGCTGGTGTGAACCTAGATAAGGGAGAGAAATCTTGAACTCCTTTGAGCAAAATTGTGCTATTTTGTAAAAAACCTGTTACATCTTGTCACCAGAGTAGTGCAGAGCATCCATGTGCCTGATGTGCTCAAGAATCCAAAGGAAACACGTGACACTACCCCTAGTCTTTCTGTGAAACAGATGAATTCATGCCACCACAACACTTCCCAGGCACTTTCCTCTGTTACTGACACTTTTCAAAAGCAAAGCTAAGCCTGGATGTTATCACAGTTAGAACACCACTGACACTTCCTATGGCTAGTTTGAAAAATGGGTGTCCTCCCTCATTTACTAAATGTTTTCTAGAAGAGGCAGATCTGATGGCTGTGAAGAGAACAATACCTCATTCGATTCTGCTATCATTTATAGCCTTTCAAACTTCATTAAGCCACCAGCAGGTCAGAACTAGGTCCCCTTGTGAAAAGACAGCAGATAATAAATTTTATTGCTTTTTGAACTGTTAAATACTTCAAATTATATGAAATGAGACCCACACCAGCCTGCTATAAGTGGTTGTCTGGGGGAGATGAGATCTGGTCATGGACTTGCTGTCATGCAAAATACTGGTGAGTGAAGGGATCAAACCAGTTGCAATAGCCTCTCTGAAACAATTATTTCTTTATAATTGATTATAACAGCAATAGCTAAATTGATCCTGGGATGCAATTTACATATATTTCCCAACAAAGACAAAATCAATTGAACTTTCCACAGTAAATAATTCACTGCTCAGCCACACAACTGAGCTGAGAAAGATCAGTCTGGGTAGTTTGTGACATGAGGAATGAGCAGCTAGCAAGACTGGACTCAGCAAACCCCTCCCCAGCTGTCTGTGTTGCATCTGTTAAATACAAACCAGGGGTTCCTACTCACAGCTGCAGATTCTGTTGAACAAGAAATTCTGAATGCTGACCTGTGACCAGTACATGGGGCTCTCTTTGAAGATGGCATAAACTCAACCTGTTGACTTTTTGCCCCGAAATAAATTATGTACAAAAATTCCAAACGCCTTCTGCACCATGCAGAACCTGTGTGTGGGGTTTGATAATGGAAGGGAGAACAGGAATAGAATTTTCTGATCTTAGCTGGCTCCAAAATCCATGCAGTTATACTAACCCACAGAGACTTGAGGTTGTAGGAATATTTGATCTTAAGCTTCCTAGAAATTAAGTGTGGTTTTGCTGCGATTGCCAGTAATTCTGAATTTGCTGCCTACCTCAAACACACATTTGAGTGGTGTGATACCCTGGGGTGTATTTTGAGCTAAATCACCCCTCTGCTCCTACCTAACACGTAACAGCACTGATTTTTTTTCGGAGGAAGCGTTGGGAATGACAAGCATTGCCCTTGTCTGTGGCAGAATTTCATCATCCCACTTGGCACGGCAGGAACTGGTAGGAGGAGATGGGAGGCTGGAGGCTGTCCTGCACTCCCGCAGAGTAACCACACGATGGCGCCTTCCAATTTCGCAGAGGGAAACGAAACTGTTGGTTTTCCACGGGATTTACGTCGCGATGCTCACCTAATTGGCTCAAGTGCAGCCTCTCTAAAAAGTACTACAGGCCGAGCTCTATTCCTTCCTGTTGTTTATGATACCAACGTCTCCTTCTGTCATCTGCTTGGAAACGTGTTATCAAGCAGCCCTTTTTTTATCTTGACAATAAATGCTCAGTCATTTGCATTTTATAATTGCTTTTGCTGGTGAGTGACCTGCTCCTTGATTTTACAGGCACTCAGAGGGCAGTGAATAAGCAATGTTAGAAACAGAAGCCATTTAAAACAATTACTATATCCTTAGGTGGTTTGTTTTGCTATTTATTGATGTGCTTTCATCTCTTAATGGCTTTGTGTCCATTTCATACATTTAGTGTTGCACAGCTTATCATAAAGACCAGAGAAAACATTGACCTTGAAGACCATTAGGGTTTATTGTTATGGTGATGATTCTCAGTATGAGCATCTAGTGACCTGTCCTTTGTGGTTTTGGGGTTGGTCTTTGGGTTTTGTGGTGTTGGTTGGTTGGTGGGTTGGGTTTTTTTGCTCTGCATATTTTTTGGGGTTGTGCTTAGTGGGGTTTGTTTGTTTTGGTGGATTTTTGTTTGTTTTGGTTGTGGTTTGTGTTGTGTGGTTCTTTTGTTTGTTTTGGTGGATTTTTGGTTGGTTTGGTTGTGGTTTGTGTTGTGTGGTTCTTTTGTTTGTTTTGGTGGATTTTTGGTTGGTTTGGTTGTGGTTTGTGTTGTGTGGTTCTTTTGTTTGTTTTGGTGGATTTTTGGTTGGTTGGTTTGATTGTGGTTTGTGTTGTGTGGTTCTTTGGTGGATTTTTGTTGGTTTGGTTTGGTTGTGGTTTGTGTTGCGTGGTTCTTTTGTTTTGATGGCTTGGGTGTTGTTCATTTGTTTAGTTTATATTTTTTTATTAAAAAGGCTTCTCTGAGATGATTTCCATTCTGATACCACCTTCACACAGTGAGTAGATGCTACCATAAGTATTAACTATGCTGTAGAAACTACATGAGCAGTTCTAGTAACTTTAGGATGAAATTCAGATTCTTGCTGAAGGCAGCATCAAGAACACGTAGAACACTGCTCATGGTCACCCTTGCAGATGGTTGTCCTTTTACCTGCTCCAGCCATGGTTTCTTTGGAGAAAATGGTATTGGCTTGAAATGTTATCTTGAAACTTGGTTTTATTACTGTAGTGACCCACACCCTCCCCAAGAGGCAAGGAGGGTGAAAAGGCTGCCATGCAGTAACCACAGAGAGGTGACACCAGGTCCTGACTGTGCTTCTCTCAAATATGGTTGGACCATTCCTGATTTGTTTACATGAAGTTAATGTGATTGCTAACATGAGTTTATTTGCCAAGGTCATTCTGCAATCTGTTTGCAGCAGGGTAAATTTAATTCATTATGTCTTAAGATGCTTCTTTTTTCAAACTGGGGTCAGCAGAGTGCATTTTTGTAACATTTCCTATATGGAATGGTCTTACAGGAAGAAGTGAATCAGTAAATTGACTGTATCAGTACATATTGTGGATGTTTCTTTAGCAAGAGGGTATGTAGAAAGTCAGCATTTCCACCTTTGTTTAAATGATTATCTTAAAAACAGCACCAAACAAAATTGCCACAACATTTTCCTATGAAGAATGAAAAGATTCTTAGGGTCTTTTCTTATTTCACCAGAATATTTTAAGTTTTGGATTGTTTTTTTTTTTTTTTCCTCTCCAAACTTTGACTAAATTAGTGTTTTGTTAAAGCTATTTTCATTAATTTCTCCAAAACGCAGTTTTGTCATGGAGCTCAGAGAATATTTGGGACAGTGATTTAGAATAATTTTGGAACAACCCCAGACTAAATCCCAGCTTGGTGATTTTTCTTTTTCCTTTCCTGGGGGAGAATAGTTCAAAAGATTTTTAAAACTGAAAAACCTACTCCTCAGGCTACAATAAACAAAAGCATGTGGGCATTCTTGGTAAATCAAAGTCAGGGATTTGGGAGTTTTTACCCCAAATAACACTAACCCAGCCAGTGATGTAGCCTGTGCTGTCATGTCACAGTTTGTAATGGAGTAACCTCAGAGTTTTTGATGCTGGTTGGGAAAAGCAGCAGCAGCAGCTCACAGAAGGAAATGTTTTTCCCAACTTTAGGATGTTGTGTTCTGCAGACAATGCAGTTGGAGAACTGGGAACTTCCATCATCCTGTACTCCTTTGAGCACTGTTTGTGGATGTATAGACTAACGTGGATGTATAGGCTAATCTGTGTGTGTGTCAGTGTACAAACTACTTCAGGCTGAGGTATAATTAAATGTCCTCTTGGAAACCAGTTAAGTACATAGTAGAGGATATTTTTCTAATGGAACAGAAGGTTAACAAAAACCCCCAACAAAACACAAGCCCCCAGAAACAAAAATCAAACTCACAGAACTCCCTCACCTTTCACAGGGAAAAAAAAAAAAAATCCATGAGAAGATAAAAGTGGAGAAAGTGGAGGAAAAGCAATTTGCCTGACTGTAGCATTTTTAAAACCGTTTGCAAACAATAAAATGTTACAAACAAGATCTCTATTTTGATTTTTGATTGCAACTCAGCCAACACCTGTGTGGTGATGAAGATTGCTTCTGAGGTATTTTTAGTGTCTCAGTTTGCATCAGTCAAGAAGCAAAGAACAGAAAGTCCACAAGTGTGTGTAAAGGTGATCACTGCCCAGGGACAAATGTAGGAATGTCATGCAGGGGGCTCACTCTTGCTTCAGGGACACTCAGTTGAAGATCAGGGCTTAATTTACAGGTCTGAGCTATGCAATATTTTGTCTGACATGAATTTAAAGTTGTATAAAAATCTGTTTGGCTACTCCCATATGCTGTTTATTTTCTAGCAAGTATAGTTCACTGTCACTCATCAGTAGAAAGAACAACCATTCACATCATAAAATTATTGGCTCTTGAAAAAAATATTTCCTTGTTCTCAAGGGAGCAAAATGTCAGGTTATAGAAAAAGCCTCTCTCTAATAAGTTTTCATTGTCTTCCCCTAAATGTTGCTTGGACAAGTCTTGTGTTTTAATATCTTTTAATATATAAATATTCATTTGGCAGTTTGAATTAATCAGCTGTACTATAGCCAAGGGTAGTAACACCGAGAAGTTATTTCATTTGATTTAGTTTACTTGGGCTCTTGTGTTAGCCAACAATACAACAGGAAGCACTTCCAGCTGCCTTTCAGAACATATCCTAGACTGCAAGAGGAAACCATGGAATTCCAGAGAAACAGACACTGTTTTGCTATCCTGCAGTGCAATCTGACTATACTAGGTGGTGTTTCCAAAACAGCAGAAACCATTGGCATTAAATTAATACTCAGAGTCTCTCTCTGTGTTCAATATGATTTGAGACCATGCCAAATTTTGTCTTACATTTATACTATCACACTGAACTATAAAGCCAGCAGAAATGTTTACAGTGAGTGTTGTACAGTGGACTTTAGCTCAGCAAGCTGTTAAGCAAGCTGTTTAGGTACAGCTGAACTCAGGTAAGGCAGGTAGTGTTTATTTTCTAAGCTACCTCTGTAAGATGGACTCTTTTCAAATGAAGCTCTGTGATGTTCTAGACACTATTTTAATCCAAATGAATTCATACTCCCAAGGATTGATTACATACCATCATCATTTCCTTCCATCATGCCTGAAGATCAACAAACCTGACCTTCCTTGGACGAGCAGTGAATGAATTTAGATCTAGGATCAAAAATGATTTAACAGATGCAGGAGTTCTCAGAGCCAGTGGCTGAGAGTGCAAGGTTTCAGGTGACTGATTTCAGTGCAGTCAGGTTCCCCTCTGCTGCAAGGCAGAGCAAGACTGCAGAGCTGTGCCCACCACCTGCAGAACCATTAAAATGCTGCACTGGATGTAGCTCTGACTAGGATGAGCAGTACCATAGAGTCTGTTATTTCTTTGCTCAGCAGTAGCTAGGAATTGCTCTCAGCACTTACTCAACACCCACCAGTCATTTGTAACCATTGTCCAGGGACACTGGGCAGAAGTAATTTGTTCTGGAAGAAGACCTGGGCTGGTGTGACAGGCTTCACACAGGCAGAAATTATTGCCACTGACTGAAAACCCAGGTGACAAATATCACCATGGATCCAGTTTGAAATCCTGGAATTTAGAAACCTGGAGCAAGCTGAGGCTGGGAGCCTCTTGCACAAGAGGTGGAACTGAATAATAAGATTAGATTTTATCTTCTGAAGGCTTCCCTTCACTTACCCAACACAGCACTTTTCTCCTTGGGATTAAGCTGTCACTGTGTTTCAGCCAGCTGCTGGAAGTGCAAAATGCCTGCACCTTCCTGGGCTGACAAGAGAGTAGGACTGAGTATCACCTGCCTGCTGATGACACCACAGCCCAAATTATTTCATTATCTCCTCAGTGGCCTCATATACATGTTGAGAGGAGAGATGACAGGATGAAACCTTGTGGAGTCCTGCATGAGAGAGAGCCCTCAGGGCTGATGAGCAATTGCCCTATGTCATCCTCTGGGATTTCTCTGAGAGGAAAGAGTGGAACCACACAAGTGCAATCTCATCTGCCCCAGCCTAGGTCCACAGGTGAGTCAGAAAAATGTCATGGTCAGTTCAATGGCCAGAAAGGCTGCTGGCAGAGCTAAAGAAAGCCACCTTGGAAAAAGCTTTTTGTATGGATAGGGGCTCCCCATCAGCCACCAGGACAGTGTAGCTGACAGGATGCACTCAGACTGGAAACCAGGTTAAGTAGTTTCAGAAGACTTGCAGTGGACTCAGAGTTACTTTAGCAGAAGTCTCTGACATTTTGTTTTCTCAGGAAATAACTTTTAGAATTTGAGAGTGACTGAACTGGGGTTTTTTTGGACACCAACTGATAATTTATTTAATGCAAGCTGGAATCTTACTGTCCCCTGGGGAAACACTAACAATATATGCTAGAAATGGCCAGCAGTGAGGTCCTGTGTGTCAGCTAAGTTCATGGCACAACTCTCAAACTCAGTGAGCCCCTCAGCTTAGGGAAGATTACTCAGTGTTGTTTTGTCACAGGGAAGGGTCAGTCCCTTCAGGTTCTTTTTAATCCTCTCCATAAAGCAGCTAGAAAAGCTCTTGGAACCATCAGCATTCAATTCAGTTACAGGGTGAAGCATCTCATCCTTTACCAAGCTACCTGGAACAACTCTGCTGGTCTTGGCTTGGTAGATACTATGGTGGAAGCAAAGTTTAATTTATGAAATGAGAATATTCATTTTACCTCTTATTGTTGTCTTTATTTGAGTAGCCAACAAAATCTCCCACACATTGTATCCTGAACATAACTTCCTACAGCAGCTGCTGGTCCTACTTCCACCAAACAAGCAGCAAGTGCTAGACCTGGAATGGATGATGTGTTGGTGATGTGTTCAGCTAATTGATGTGAACTTAATCTGCAGTGAGGTTGTGCATTCTACTTGCTATGGGTTGCAAGTGGAGAAGCCTGCTGCTGTAGCCATGTTGTGTCTCTAGAGATCTCTATGTACAGACATATGTGTAGAGCCTTCACTCAAGGCATGTCTGAGGCTAGGTGTGTAACTAAGCAACCCCTGAGCAGTTGCAAGTACAACCTTTAACTTCTCTGGAAATGGTAATGCTTCAACTACAATGAAACATAATTTCTTTTTTTCCTGAGGTTATTTTCATTCCATTAATTGCTCATCTCTCCATGAGCCTAACTCAATGTTTTGCTGGAATCAGTGTTTCTGTCCAGGGGGTTTGAGACTGGCAGGTTTTCCATACAGACATGCAAAAATCCCTGGAGGAGTAGAGTATGGAACCAGAAAGCTTCAAGGTAGGGCTATGCATTCATTCTCAGCTGGCTTGAAGAAGACCCGAACCAGTTTGATTGATGATGCTGAATGCTAGAGCTAGAATTGATCCCTGAATGCTGTAACACTTCCCCACAACACTGCAAGGTGATGCAGGGCTGCTGCTGTTGCTGCTTTAAGCAAATTAAACAAGGATTCAAATATCTTGAAGCACAAGACTGGAAGTAATGAACTTCTGAGTAAATCCTCTATTTTGGAATTGAATGCTGCCAGTCAACTTTGTATTAACTGCATCAAAGAGAGGAAAAATAAACCAGTAAGTGATTGTAGATTTTCATATTTAACACACATTGAGTAATGTTCTCTTAAATCAGGATGGTAAGTCTGGTGCAGGCAGGCCAGTCCTGGCTTCCTATTGCTCTTTTTAGGCTGTTAAAAGCAAAATCTGTGGTGCTAGTCTCATAACTCTGTCTGACAAATGTTAATATGATTCCTAACAACCTTTCTGAGTTCCTGTGAAGCAATACAATGAAAACAGTTTCAATATTGTCTACCTTTCCTATTGATACATGCATGCCAAGATTACCTTTTCTTCCCAGGCAATAAAGTCATGCACAAGCTGTCTAAATAGGCTGTAAGCAGGGGTAAAATTGTGTAAAATGATCATCTTGATTCTGCATGACTTGTGAGCTGTCAGCTGTGGCAAAGAATGAAAGAAGGATCAGTTACTTCTTTACCCTTAAGGAGAAGAGCTCTTTCAAAACTGCTTTGTGTTAAAAAGGCTAATAACTACCACTCTGGTTAAATTTTTCTGGTGTAGATTTGCCCTCTCAGAATTGCACCGCTCTTTTTGTGCTTCCTGGGGGTTTACTGCAACAGAACAGTTGAACTCAACTCCACTATTTGTTTAGAGATCTGTATGCCTGCCTTCAACTCCTCTGCTGGTTGATTATACCCAAGATGACTTGGAGGCAGCATTTATTGTCTGGTAACGTTTAAGAAGACAGCTCAGAGTTTTGTAAGGGCTGGTGAAACATCAGTGACAACTGATGGTCTCATTCCAGCAGTGTGGAAGGTAAGTCAGAGGTAAAAAGGTATTTTCCTTGAATTAAGTGAAGGCTCTTGTGATACACACTGAAATGTCTTGATTTCATGGAGGACAACAGCTTTGAAATGCAGCCTTTAAGTTCTGTAAATATTTCACTGTGTTTTCCCCTAACAATCTGAATAGTCAAGTGAGTTCAGGCTTGAGAGATTGCATTGTATTTTCTACAACTATATCTGAAAATGTCATTTATCTGTCACAAAGAGTTCCAGAGCTGCTGCTGCACTTCTTCATGGCTTTTTTGCTCCAAAAGCTGTATGCTAAGAGTGGAAGAACACAAAGCTTAACTCTACAGAAAATGGAGACTACATGGATTGGAATTGGAATGAGACAAGAAAAGTGGTTTTGAGTTTAAAAAAGCCCAGCATGAAATACTGTGAATATTTTTTGAACATGATTTTGCAATATGTGGAAAAACTTTTTTTTTCTTATTTCTCAGAGAGAACTCAAATAGCAATGAGACTCCAGGCCATGAGCTTTTGCTTAGGCTTGAATTCATCTTTTTTTTTTTTTTTTTTTCAATAACCCCATGAGTGAAATAAGTAAAAATATTATTTAGTACTCAGTTGCCAAAGCACAGGGTTTGTGTTTTCTGGGGGCTAATGCTGTCTGTTGTCTTTGGATATTTACATATTTTAAAATATAGAATAATATTTGATAATTTATAATGATAATAATAGATTTTTTTATCATAATAGAATTTGATAATTTATAATAATATATTTTGGTTGTAATAACAGAATTTGATAATCTATAATAATAGATTGTGATTGTAATAACAGAATTTGATAATCTATAATAATAGATTTTGATTGTAATATTAGAATTTGATAATCTACAATAATAGATTTTGATTGTAATATTAGAATTTGATAATCTATAATAATAGATTTTTATTGTAATAACAGAATTTGATAATCTATAATAATAGATTTTGGTTGTAATAACAGAATTTGATCATTTATAATAATAGATTTTGATTGTAATAATAGAAATTGATAATTTGTAATAGAATAATATAAAACATAGAATTTATTAAAAACCTGGTAAATGAAATAATGAAATCCCATTTTTAACAGTGTAGCTATGTTCTGCTGAACTTAACTGGTACAAAAGATTTGGAAAACACAAAATGGGAAGAATTTTCTAGACGTTTTTTTCATCTCAAAAATTGTGTTGGTATCTGCCTCTTTTGGACTGAGTCTTGCCAACGTTTCTCATTTAATGAGTTTTCAGATCCAGGTAGAATTCTCAGTGAAAATACATTGGCAGGTTTCTTGAGCTCTTATTTTCAGGTTGTTTCATAAGGTTGGCATCAACTGCACTTCTCTTCTTACCTCTTGGCTGTTGATTGCAATTCTGCTCCTTCTGATACTACTTAAAATTTGGTACTGTTTAGTAAGTGGTGGATTGATGTGTCTTGAAAAGGATTCACTCTGGTTTGGCACTATTGTTAGATGTCGGGGGGGGGCAAAAAAAAGAAAGGAAAAAAAAAGACAAGAACCAGTCTTGAAGGTGTTAAGTGTTGATGTACCAATTTTTCCACTTAGAAGGACTTTGTTCCTTAGATTGTTCCAGTCAGGTCTTTGATTCAGAGGCAGGAGCTGGATAATGGCTGGAGAGTGGCAGCAGTTCCTTCTTAATGGGCTCCCAGTGAAATTCCTGAGTTATGTGCTGTGCTCCCCACACAGTGACAATGCCAAAATTTGCAAGCCTTGGCAATTTATCCTCAAAGTCCCCAGGGAATACTAAATGAAATCTTGCCCTTTCCAAAGATTTCAGGGTTAATTTCAGATTCGTAGCACTTGATAACTTTACTTCTGATGTTAAGCAGCAGCACTTCCTTGTAAAAAGAGTCAAAGAGAATGGAATATTTTCTTTCAAAGCACAGCTAGTTAAGAGGGAGGTACAGTTCCAGCTTTCTGCACAGTGCAAAGCAAAGACACCTCATGCATGACTGCTCTGATATGTTACAGCTCAGACTGCTCAATTAGGAATTTTAGCCAAAAGTTCCATCTTGGCTATCCACAGGCTGCACCAGACCATTTTTAAAGGGTGGGTAATGAGCATCCATTGCAGAAGTCAAGTCAGACAGAAACTATGAATTTTGTCCTGAACTTTGGCCTCTGAAGGACTTGTTCTTGACTCTGCCCCAGAGAGAGATGATCTTTTCCTTTGGATTCACAGCTTAAACTTTCCTGAGTTGTAGGTGGCAAAACCCTTTCTATCTATAAGCCTGGTGGGTGTCATTTCTTTATTTCAAACTCAACAGGAGAAAGAAGTATTTGAAAGGAAGAACACCACAGCCAGTGTAAAATTTTCCCTTCTTTCCCACCTGCTTCTTCCCTTATTCATGTAAAGTGTTAGGGAAGAGGGCATTTGCTCAGGGTTTGGGGAGATTCAGGTTCAGTTCTAACCCATGACTGAGGCAACTCATGTTTGCACTCTTGCAGTGAACAAAATATTGCATAAAAATGATGAAGCTGTCACTTTTCCTCTGCCACTCTGTGCCCCAATCCCTGCTCTACAGAGCAGGCCAAGTTCTCCATCTCTCCCTTCCCCTGGCTCTGCCTCTGTTAACTGCTTCCACACAAAGTGGAACAGGATCAGCAGGTGGAAAGTGCAAGTGTTTTGACCTTGGGAGTCTGATGCCCATAGGTTACTCTCCTTTGCTGAGTCACTGAGGCTTAAATCTCCTCCAGCAGCAGCCACTGTTGAATTAATACTGTTAAGTGTGTCTCACATCCAGCTCTAATGCCCCAGCTGATGAATGGCAGCAGAGAAGATTGTCATGACTGCCAGGTGTCCTTCTTTAGCAGTTGCCACTTTTCTTTTTGAAGATTGTGATTTGTTAGGTCCTTTCAGCTGGACTGATGACCTTACCCATGGAGAACTCGAGTGTCTGACATCCAGGGCTAAAGCCAAGCACCAACATGTTTAACAGAATTCCTTCTGATGTATTAAATGGCAAACCTGTGAAGTTTTCTGTGGAAAACTGAGCTCAGAGTGCCTTCAGCTCCAGAGGCTGGAGGGTGAATGCAGAGTTTGATAAACATAATTTCAGCTTGGGTTCTCAAAGAACTAGGTGTGAATGGGATGCTTAAAGATTTTCTGGATGGAATCTCCAAACTCCAGGTTTGTATGGAAAATGGAGATGTAACCATTTACAGATGGAAAAAAAAAACTGAGTTCTTGATTTGGGAGACAAATTAGACAATAAGGCATAGACTGATGACCTACCACTAATGACACAAAACCAAGCAACGATCAAGAAATATTTACAGCAATTCTAGGGGATCTGCCTTTCCTTTTCCTCTTTCCCCTTTCTTGCTCCTTCTCCTTTCCCCCCATCCCTTTTATCCTCTTTCCTGTGATCAGTGGTTCATTCACAGATCTCAAATCTGCGACTGCTCTTCCTTCCACACTTCATTCATACTCCAGTTCTCACAATGAGCAGAGGCCGATTGCTCAGTGCATTATTAGCAGTGGATAATTCAGTCAGATTAAAAGAAAAAGGAAGATTTTCTTTTACTTTTCAATATTTTAAATAATTTTTTTCCTTGCACTGTAAAATGGGAAGAGGGCTTCTAGTTCTTGATGAAAACATGTTTAAAACGTGTTTTTTCTGGGAATATGCTCTTCATAAAGGCGAAGAAATGAGATATTTTCTCAACTGTCTGCTCCACAGATGTTAATTAATAGTGGCAGTGTTTAGATACAAGAAGGGATTAAAAATAATGGAGTAAATATTAATTTTCAGTTATGGGTCTGCATTTTAATAGCATTTAAACATTATGTAGGCAAACTTCCTGTATGTGTCGAGGAGCAGCAATTTAAATCATGTAGCAATGAAATTATTATTCTGAAGTATGGAGGAGGAAATTGTGTTGGATACCTGATATAAAGGTTACACTCAGGTAACATCTTCTAAAGCTAATTAATTTGAGCAGAACATCTGTTGGAAATATTTTTATGTATCATATCCAGCCTTAGTCAGTAGCTGCCAGACAAATAATCATAGAGTCTGGGTGGTTTTTGTTGGGTTTTTTTTTTCACTGAGTCATCACAGCTCGAGAAGTCATTTTAATTATGTGATGCATATTTAAAAGGCAACAGTTTGTTAGGAGCTCTAGGCTGAGGCAAAGCAAACTTCCAGGCCTGACGAGGTTGTGCCAACAGAGTGAATCTGCTTCAAGACATTTCAGTTAGACATTTCTTACCCATCTTTTGTTTTGTTTCTTTCTTTTTTTTTTCCTTCCTTTTTTCCTCTATTTCCCTCTGTAGAGGTCCTTCTGTAGTGCCATGGTAGAGGAGTTAAGGATGTCTCTGAAGTGTCAGCGTCGATTAAAACACAAGCCCCAGGCCCCAGTCATTGTGAAGACAGAAGAGGTCATCAACATGCACACGTTTAACGACAGAAGGTTGCCAGGTAAAGAAACCATGGCATAGAGCTGGGACACCAAATACCCCAAGCACAAACTGTCGTCTTTTTGGGATTTTTTTTTTGTTTGGTTTTTGGGGTTTTTTTTTTTTGGGGGGGGGGGGGGTTGGTTTGTTTTTTTTCCAAACAACCTTGCGAGAATGTTTCCTGTGGAAATATGCAAACCTGTGCAAACTAAAAAATGAGTTACCTCATGCCGCCGTGTCTACGGACGAGAGACTCTGTGATCTCAGCAGTTGCAATGGCCAGACTCGAACCACAAGCAGCATGGATCAACCAAGTTCTGCGGGGTTACCACTCTCTGTCATGGGTTGCCAACCATTCTTGAATGAATGAATGAATGTTTTTCCCTCGTCAGTTTTGTGGCTGGTTGCAAATGCAGTCTCAGTGAGAAAGCGCAGGTTCCTTCTCAAGTTCAACGGGCGCCAGGAGCTGGAGAAGAAAAGCCCAAGATGATACTGAGCATGGAAGGAGTCTAGTAAGAGTAATCTCTCAGAACTCTAGTGGAAGGAGAAAGCATGTGTTCTGCTGAACTTCCCAGCACAGAAGTGTTGGGAACTGCTGTCAGACTGGAACTGCCCCCTGGACAGGCAATCCCAGATTCCTGGATAGGAGAAAGGTTCAAGTGAAGAAACATCAATCCCCACGACTAGAAGGATAAAAAACGAGGATGCTCATCTGTTTTTTTTTGGACTGTCTGTGTCACTGAACTCAGTAGATAATAATTTTTTAAAAATGAATTAATACATAAATAAATAAATCAGCTACCTAAATTCACCTGGGCTGGAACTTAGATCTAAAACAAAAAAAAAAATCAACAAAAAAATATCCCTAATTTTGACCCAATTTTTAAGTGAATGAAAGTTTCCTTAGTCCAAAGGAATGTATCTTAAAAACCTTTAGATATAAGCAATTACTTTTTCAGTTTTAATTGTAGAAAGAGGGATTGGGGTTGGGGTGGGGGTGGTGGGAAGCAGAGTATTTCACACATAGAGGGCTTGCATTTTACCCTGAATGGGTTTTCAAACCCCTTTGTTCCTGCTACTGATTGAACTCGATGGAGCCTGTGCAATTCTCATTAATACTGGAAGTGGGATGGGGTCACCTAAAACAAGAAGTGGATGTGAAGAACTTGAAGGAGGACTGCATTTTTCAATACAGTCACAGTATTAAATCAATTCTTGAGCAGTTTTGGTTTTAGTTTCTGGGTTTTTTTCAGATAAAAAAAAAAACAAACGAGAAAAAACAAACACAAAACCAAACCAAACAACAACAACAACAACAACAGGTTCAGGTTTCTTTGTGGAAATGCAAGATTTCTATGAAAATAGTTTTTGTATGGAAATTTTTGTAATACTTTTTATCAACAGAATAAGAAACATGTCTCTGTCCTGGGGGTGTGATGCCAAGCATGAATGGTAGTGCGTGTGCACCACCAACGTTTGGTGAAAACTATTTTTATCAAGAAAAGAAAAGAAAAAAAAAAGAAAAAAAAGGAATCTTAAAAAAGACATATTTTCAAGTTTAGATAATAGAAAAATAATTTAAAAAAAAATTAAGGTGCACTACCACCACTGCTTACCATGCTACACCCTTGTTTTTTCCAGCAGGCTGCTACCATTCTGTCATGATCGATTGTGTGTAAATGGTAAAAGACACAGACCTCTTGACCACGTTGTGATGCCAGTTCAAGTGCACTCAGTTTGCTGTTTGAATCCAATGCACAAAATTAAAAAAGGGAAAAGAAAAGAAAAAAAAAAGGAAAGAAAAAAGAAAAAAAAACATTAAACTTCTGTCAGTTTTAGTTGTTTTGGGTTTTTTGCTGTGTGATTTGAGCAATGTGTGTGCAGCACTTTGTGTCAGTACTGGTCCTTAGCCTCGGCTGAGTGCCCTATCCTGCAGATTCTTGCCTCTAAACCTGTGGCCAGAGAGCTTGGTGGGGGTTCTGGGAGGAGCAAGTGCAGCACGTGTGGGAAGTTTTTGCAGGATCTGGTTCTTGGCTGTTTCAAAGCTGATTTATGTCCTACCTGTCATGAGCTCCTGGACTGAACATTTGGAGATACTGCCCTAGAGAGGCCAAATCCTGCACCTCCATCTGCTGTAAATTTATTTGTATCTCAACAAAAACGTATAGGAGGGGCTGTGGAGGAATGGTTCTGCCAACCAAAAAAAAAAAAAAAAAAAAAAAGACTATGAAGATGGTCTTGATATGGAAAAGAATTCATTTGACTCGTTTAAAGAAACCAACCCTTTTGTATTATGTGAGATAATCCATCATGGGTGAGTAATGAGATGATTTGTTTACTGGGTCTGAATTTCGTCTTATGATCATCTTCCTGACACAGGAGTATGTAATTCAAACTGCAGAAATTCTGTCGTCAAATCTGGGGGGAGAAGGGGGAGGTTTGTGTCTACTACCCAGTTCTCATCAGTCTTCATAGAACCTGAGCTGGCCATTTCCATTGTAAACAGGGACTGAGTAAACAAATTCTCTGATGTAAGTGAGAGTTTCATCCCCATTGCTGTGGCGACCAAGAACAGGTTATCTTTGGCTGGATTGTGAACCAGAGAAAAACCCCTTCAGCAAAGAGTCTGACAATAAGTATCCTTGCATAATACATATTTAAGTTAATCCTGGAAAGTACAAAGGGGAAGAAAGCAACTGTCATACAAGATGATGAAAACTCCTCATTATGATGGTTTGGAATGGAAAAAGAAACAAACAAACAGAAAAAGATTTGGCTATTGCATTTGATTGATGATTTACAATAAAATTTGTAAAATCATGTAATAAAATTCTGTATTATATTCAAAGAAACCTTTCTTTTCTCCATTAAGGGTGTTGAAATGAGCAGTATTCCATCCTCACCTTGATGCACACAATTAATTCTCATTAAGAGCCTGGAAAATAAATCTTATGGAGGGAGACTTAAGGAGCTGGGGCTGTTTAGTTTGAAGAAGAGGAGGCTGAGGGCAGACCTCATCAGTCTCTACAACTACATGGAAAGACTTTGTAGAGTGGCTGATGCTGGTCTCTTCTCACAGGTTGTGGATGCCTCATCCCTGGGGGTGTTCAAAGCCAGGTTGGATGAGGCCTGGAGCAGCTGAGTCTGGTTGGGAGGAGACAGAAATACCACATAAGCACAGTCCTGTGCTTGAAGGGAACTGGGAACTGGAAAATGGTGCTGGGTTGTGCCAGTTCCAATGCAATGCAGAGCCTGGCTCTGGCATCCCAAGTTGGGCTTTGACTTGGATGCTGTCCTGTCCAGCCCTCCTGTGCACAGCTGCTTTGGAAAGGGGGAACCTACCACAGGCTTGCTTTTCAGGCAGAAAATGGCACTGAAAATATCACCACTTTGAATCAGAATCTCCCTGCTCTGGACCACCTAAAACATAACACTGTGTTAAAAAGCAGTCATCAGCTATGAGTAATTTTTTTCCTGGTTTGAGGAGTGGAACATGGATATCTGTAAGTACAAATAATAAACATTCCTGAGGAAAAGAAAGCAGAAAGTCCTTTACAGTGCCCCAAAATGTGTGCTGCTAAATTGCTTGGAGGCACAGTTTTTCAGATCAGGTTTTATTTGGTATTGTTGTCGTTTTATCTCTCCTTTTCCCTGGTACTTATTCTTCTGCCTTTATCACTGTAAGAGGGAACAGAAATGCAGCAATAGATTTTTTTTTTCTCCAGTACAGAGCAGGTGCTTCTTTCAAGTCTGCACTGTTATGCCTGCTATTATTCTCCTAGCTTGAAGAACACTTCTATGTGTTAATGTGCAAGAGATAATGAGATTTTAATTTGAGGTCCCTTCCAACCTGGCATTAAATTATTCTTTTATTATATATCTATGATATATATTTTATATATATATATATATATATATATATATAATTTATATATATGAAATATATGTATTTATAAATATTTTTTCCAGAAAGACCAATCTAAATGTCCCTTCCAACCTGGCATTCAATGATTCTATTATTATACATCTATGCTATATAGTTTTTTATACATATACATATATTTATATATACACACATGCATATATATTAAATATGCATATATAAATATATTTTTCAGCAAGAAAGACAAATCTAAGCCTTGTTTCTGTAAAAAGGAGGCAAAATAGTGACACCTTCTGTAACAGAAACATGAAGTGAAAATCAGTTTGCAGTTGGCCTCGTGTGGTGGTGGGAGTGTTACTCTGTAGTTTGGATTCTGTGCACAGAAGAAATAATTCAGCTAATGAGAGTCAGGTTTAAATTCTGGTGTTAAGTGGCTCTGCTCAGTGATATGAGGAAATCTCTGTGAACCACAGACTCAGCCAAACCAATTCTGCTTGCACTATGGCTGTGTCAGACCCTGTCCAAAGATGTGTTCACTCCACTCGGAGTTGCCTGATGTGATGACCAAGCGTGAAGTTTTCCACTACAAAACTCCTGGTGCTGATTCAGCTACACCAAAGTCTGCTTTAATCCCTTATGGTCTCAAGGCTCCTGTTTCATAAATCAAGCTTTGTACTAAACACAGGTTTTCTGTAATCAAGATTCAAGGACATGATCTCTTTTAATCGAAGACTTAGTGAGAATCCCCAACTCCCCAAAGGCTATTAGCTGCTTTGCAGCCCTGCTGTAGGTATTCTGGAGTGGAAAAGAGGCCTTTTACTCCTTCCTCACACAGGTCTAGACAGAGCACAGTCTGCATAACCTCTGCATTTGGGAAATGGGCTGAAGGTGTCTGCTGTGGCTGCCAGGGCATGAGGCAGCTCTGCCACAGAAGCACCACAGCCTCTGCCCAGCAGCACGTTTGGAAGGGAAGGACCTGAAGGTGTGTTTGGATCTTCAGATTGTTTCTTTATTACTTCCCTAGTTAGGGAACCTACAGGAACATCACCTTGGAATGGAAAGAGAGTTGAAGGCAGAGGTTAATGAGGTTATGCACATCACCTACAGAGTTAATACACAGAGAAGATTGATCAGCCTTGGGTCACTCCTTACCTGTCTGTCTTCTTTCCCTCTTTCTTTTAATTTCTTTTTTCCCCCCTTGTTTTTTTTTTTTTTCTTTTTCCCCCTTTTTTTCTTTATTTTTTTTCTTTTTTTTCCCCTTTCCCTTCCCCTTACCTTTCCCATCTCTCTTCCCCTTCCCCTTCCCTTTCTCTATTCATTTTTTCTTCAAACACAGGGCAATCAGTGATCCCATCTGATTCTGCACGTTGTTGCTGTCTGTTTGGTAGCTGCACTGTGTCCTTTGCAGCTTCTCCTCCCTAGCCTGAGCTGCTCGTGCCTGCTTTCTTGTGAAGAACATTACCTTCATGGAATGTTTATTTGCTGCTGTGAAAAGAGATTCCCAGAGCTGCTGTGAAGGGAGGGAGTTAGAAAATGAGAGTGAAAAGAGGAATCATTGTGTCATAATCTGGTTTTGCCCTCATTTAGTTAGCTCAGTTCAGTGTAAGTATTGTCTGGGGAAGGCAATAAGTGAGAAAAGATGCCAAGGGGGTTCCTGCAGGAGGGGTTATTATGTGATCAAAGGCCCATTAGCAAGCAGCACTGGTTTGGTGCTATTTTCATGCTTACTCTCTAAACTCTGCCTGTTTTAGTGGCAGGGCACTCAAAGCACTGAGCTGCATCTGGTGTTTTCAGAGGAGTCTGACTCACCTAAATGCTAAAATATGCAGCCTTATATTCTCATTCAGCTCAGCAAGGTAAGACCAGATAAAAGCCCTTCTCAGAAGAACTTCAGCTGCTGAGTCCATGGTCCTCCTAATGAGTGATCCTGAGGAACTTTCCACATGTGAACTGAACAGCCTGGTGGTGGATCCAGGATTGCAACACAGGGAGTTTTGGTTTAGCTTGGATCAGAGTAGATAACACTGCTCTTTGTGAGAGAATTACCACAGGAACGCAAGCTGCAAGCATTTAAAACCTGACTGGAATGCTTTGGACACCACTTACAAATCTGTTCTTGACCCTCATTCCACAAATGTAAGCCAGCAAAAATATCAGGAAGAATCTTTTCCATGGGCTAAGGGGGAATAGCCATTCCATAAGCTGAAGGAGAGTAGGTTTGAGATCTTAGGAAGAAGTTCTTCAGTATAAGGCTGGTGAGAATTTGGAATAGGCTGCCCAGGGAGGCTGTGGATGCCTCCTTCCTGGGGGTGTTCAGTGCTAGGTTGGATGTGGCCTTGAGCAGCTGAGTCTGGTTGAGAACTGTCCCTGCCCGTGGTGGGGATGTTGGAGTAGATGATCCTCTGAGGTCCCTTCCAACCTGAGCCATTCTATGATACTCAGCTCTTCTTTTAACCTTCTGCTTTTTTAACTGTAGACAGCCCTAAGGATGAACCCTAAGACTGAAAACTTCTTTTTCTTTCTCTTTTGGCCTTTAACGACCTGATCTGTAAATTGTTATGAAGACAATATTTTGCATAATTTTTACTGTTGGCATTTTGAAAGCACAACTCATTGGTGGCTGACCTTGTCCTTGGCATTTTTAGTTCTCTGAAATATTTCAGGTATATGCCTTTTAAAAAGGGAGGGCTGAGAATCCCTGTCTTGGGCTGAGAAACTGATTTTACAGAGTCTGAGAGAAAAAGTTGCAGCTGTAGAACTGAATCAACCTGCAGGCAGTTTAAGAGGGAAAGCAGAGGAGATATGAGCTTGGTGAGTGGTTGAGATTATTAGACCTTGAAAAAAAATATCCTTTAGACAATGGAAAGCCTGTCAACACTCCAGTAAATGCAAACTATGCTGGGGAAGGTGTAAATTGAAAAGGAAATTGGCAACAGTGATTTCAAGAGTTTGGGGATTCATTATTTATGTTGTTTACAGACCCTGAATCCCTTCTAGATCTTTCAGAGGATATATAACAGACATGGCACTTCTCCTCACTGCATCCTCCCTCCCATTTTCCTTACCTGTCACTGGAGCCTTAGGAAAGGAAGATGTGACAGAACTTGTCTCAATTCCTGGGTAGGATTCCAGAGTATCTGAAAGTAGTGTTGGAAGAATAATTAAAAAGTCAGAGCAAGACAACAGTTTGCTAAAAGCTTTTATTTACCTTTGTGTGCAGCATAGAAACTGAAGTGTGTTTGGAGCCTGGGTGTTTGCAGGAGCCATTTTCTAATTATTCCATTTACATTCAATTATACCTTTCATGGATTTCAGTGAAACAATTACCATAACCCAGAGAGCAGCTCCACAAAAAGCATGTTATTATTGTTCACTGGTAACAGAGGCAAGCTGAGAGGACTGCAATAAAAATTACAGCAACCTGCCTTCCTGACTCTGCTTGGGCAGCTCCTGCTTAAAGGCTCTCTCGGGTGAAGGTTATATTGCTGATCCAATTCCGGATCATTGGGAAAGAAAGGGAATAAATAACACAGCCAATGGCTGAACTTGAAATAAATCAGACAGACAGACACCTGGAAAATAGATTGAGAGAGGTAGGGCTGTTCAGTCTGGAGAGGAGAAGGCTCCCAGGAGACCTTCTTGTGGCCTTCCAGTATCTGAAAGGGGCTACAAGAAAGCTGGGGAGGGACTTTCTAGGCTGTCAGGTAGTGATAGGACTGGAAGGAATGGAGTAAAACTAGAAGTGGGTAGATTGAGATTGGATGTTAGGAAGAAATTCTTCCCCATGAGGGTGGTGAGACACTAGAACAAGTTGCCCTGGGAGGTGGTGGAAGCTTCATCCCTGGAAGTTTTTAAGGCCAGGCTGGATGTGGCTCTGGGCAACCTGATGTAGTGTGAGGTGTCCCTGCCCATGGCAGTGGGGTTAGAACTGGCTGATCCTTGAGGTCCCTTCCAACCCTGACAATTCTATGAGTCTATGATTCTCTGTTCCTCTGAGAACAGACTGAGAGAGCTGGGTGAGGTTGTTCAGTTTGGAGAAGAAAAGGTTCCAGGGACACCTTATAACAGACTTCCAGTACCCTATGTGGAGGCTACAAGAAAGCTGCAAAGGTGAAGGTTGGTCTCTTCTCCCTAGTAACCAGCAATAGGATGAGAGGAAATGACCTCAACTTGTGCCAGGTGAAGTTTAGATTAGAAATTCTTTCCATCAGGAGTGGTCAGGGATTGGAACAGGCTGCCCAGGGAGGTGGTGGAGTCACTATCCCTGGAGGTGTTAAAAAATGTGTAGACATGGCACTTCCGGTCATGGTTTAGAGGTCCATGGTGGTGTTGGGTTGATGATTTGGCTTGATCTGAGAGATCTTTTCCAACCCTAATGATCCTATGATTCTATTCTATGACTTTTTGCAAGAGCCTGCAGTGATAGGACAAGGGGTAATGGCTTTCAACTGCAAGAGAGTAGACTTAGATTAGATGTAAGGAAGAAATTCTTTACTGTGAGGGTGGTGAAGCTCTGGAACAGGTTGCCTAGAGAGGCTGTGGGTGTCCCATCCCTTGAAGTGTTGAAGGCCAGTTTGGAAGGGGCTTTGAGCAACCTGCTTTAAAACTGGAGTGGTAAGAAGACACATTTATTCTTTTCCACTCTTTTTAGTTTTGACATTTTGCACTGTTGTGGGACATGCTCCTTATATATAAACCAAAGAACAACTTCTGGAAGCAGTAGAATCTGTCAAGTAGAAGAAACAGAGCCTCTTGAAGCCTGCTGAAGAATGACTGCCTTGTTCCTGGTCCCTTTCTTCCTGTTTTCATGGGAAATAGATAAAAGGTGTGAAAAAAATTTGATTCAGGTGAAACCACATAAAAAGCCTGATTCCAGAAGTAACTTGTTGCTGAGTTTGCACTTCCAGCCTCCAGACCCAAACAAGGATATTAATAATTTATTAGACCACTTCTGAGCAAGGGTTTTTTCCACTTGAGAAGGCAGACAAGCAGCTGTCTCTGCTACTGATGTCACTGCTTCACCTAGGCTGCAGATGTTTTTATCCAAGACAGCTGGCTCAGTCACCTCTTCAGGTGAGTGCATCTGTTCCATATCCCACAGACTTTCTGCTACTGAGTAGCAAACGGTAAATAGGAAAGTTATCTTTATATGACCCCTGATTTGTCTTTGGCAGATATGATGGAAATTAGCCATTCATGTGCATGCAACAAGATGTACTTTGTCATTAAGGAAGATTCAAGTCCAGGGAATGTACCTAATGTGTTCTAGTGTCACTGAAAGTAAATTTGAAGTTGAAAAATAAGATTCCTATTCTTTGCCTCAGGCTTAGTATACCTCATGAAGTTGGTGCAACAAGAATTTATTTTTTATTGCAAAACAACTTCAGTTCCCTTTTTCCTCTCCTGATCCTTAAAGCAAAGAAATGGTAGGCACAATATCTGTTTTTGTAGCTAAATAACCTTCATTTCTATCAAAAGAGGCCTTTGGACATTAAAAAAATAATATGACTAAGTCCCATAAATGACTGATCCACCAGCTTTCAGACCTGAGTTGTTATCTCAAACTTAACATTCAGGAGCTAGAGAGCTATGGCAAGTTGACTTTGTGCTGCCAGCTCACCCTTTCTCTGTATACCACATAACAACAAATTTCAGTTCCCCAGCTTTTATTAAAGAGCTTTCAGGCAATTTTCTGCAACAGGTCTTCAATAATCCCATGACATGGTCCTTCAGGAGCAATGAAAACACCAGGATGGAAAACCTGCAGCTTAACTAACGAAACACCACCAACAGCCATGCTGAGACCTCAGCTGTGACACCTGGGGACAAAATGTGAGATCACACTTGCAGGGTTCAGATATTTATATATTTACTGGAATCATTCCATTGCTAAGATTAATAGAGATGGACAGCCTAGGAGTACTTTAGGCTCTGGGAATGTACAGGTGGAGCTATGGAAAAGTCATTTACCCACAACCTTCTATTGCCTTAATGTCCCTGAGAGCTCAGAAGAGAGATGGTTGCTGACACCATTTAGTAAATGCTGATTTAAATGGTTGCTGCTGTATGTTAAATTAAAAAGATGGCTGGATTTGAACCCTGCCTTCTGCAAAGTTTTTATTTTTAATGCTCTTAAACAGAAATGTTCCCTAATTTTCAAATGAATTTTTCTCAAATGAAGGAGATTTGCTCGTTTCAAAAGGCATTCATGGAAGTACCTCTGTGCAGGCTTTTGCTATTTGAGCATAAATGGTGATTGCAGGGAAGAAAAAAACCCTACATTAGCAGGTGGAAACTTTTGAAAATGCTGACAATTATTGGAGATATTGGAAAAAATAATTTGGAAAAATAGGTCTTAAAAAATATTAAGCATTTTTAAATTTTATTTTGTTGTTACTTATAAGATAAAGGAAATAATTGCCTGACTTTGCTGATGAACTTTTGGATAAGAGGTTGCCCAAACCTCTGGACTTCATTAATAAAAAAAAAAAAAAAAAAAAAAAAAAAAAAAACAACCTCCTGGCACTATTAAGTTTATTAAATAGAAAAATAGGAATAAGGCAATATCTGTATTAACACTTTCTTCTTTCACTTGATTACTTTTGAAGGGTTCTCTTTTATTAATTATTTTCCACCCTCAAGGGAATGTGGATTAAAGCATGTTTGAAAAATGGGAACCCACTCCTGGAGCTTCTTTTCCCTTCTCTTAGTGGCAGAACTCACGTTGACTGCTCCCCAAAATCCAAGGTATTTTTAATTATTTTCAGCCTATGGGTTCATCTTTATTCCAGTTCCAGGAATATTTATTTCCAGTTTAGAAAGCATGTCCAACTCAATTCCACACCTTCCTTGAGTCAATCTTTCATCAAACCCAAATAACCCCTGGGTTGTTAGGTGTGGGTTTTTTGGTTGGTTGGTTTGGTTTGTGTGTGGGTTGGGTTGTTTGGTTTGGTTGGTTGTTTTCTACATTTTGTTTGTTTTGTTTTGGTCTTTGGGGTTTTTTTTAGGGGTTTGGGGTTGGTTTGTTTGATTGTCTTTTTCTATTATTTGTATAATATTTTCAACAATTTAATTTTCATGTTCAGACACAAAGTCACTTCTCTGCTCTCTTCCAGGATCTCATTACCCTTCCTTCCTTTACAGACAAGAAGGTGCCAGAGAGGTTGGTGAGATGCTTTGCCAGGAGCTGCCTGGGCAGGCAATGAGGTACCCAGCAGCAAAGCTCACTGTAGGAACCCAGTTGTGCCTGGAGAGGTTCCTGTTCTTTCCCATTCAGTGCTGCCTTTTTGTGCTGCTTCTGCCGTTTGTGCCATTATCCCTAACCTCTTGAATCATAATGACATTATCTCTTTGCCAAGACAAATATTCTTTGCTAAGTTTCAAAGCTTTTCTTTTCCCCCCTCTTTCCCCTTGGAACAGCATTGAGGTATCCCTGTCACAGTGAGACTGAAAACTCCTTCCCTACATTTAAACTGGGCTGACTAAATATAGGCTTCCTATTCCACAGGAGAGCTTCACAATGAACACAAACTATTCCATTTCCAAATGACACAGCCCTCACTTTGTAATGATTCAAACCTTAAGGACCAGCCTTCATTACCTCTGGTACATTCCTTACTTCAGCTCCCTACCCAGACCTCTTCCTTATACAATAAATAGATATCTGGAATAATTGGTTACATTCCTATTATTGTTTAATAGGTGAGATGCTTCAAAATTCAATTCACAATGAGCCTGTATATGTTGTCCCTTTGCCAGTGGCTTATCTGTTGTCAGTGAGAGATTTTATTCTATTTGATAAGAATCTTACAGAGTTCTGAATGTAGATTAGGAAGGGAAGCATTGAGCCAGGGAAGAATTTCCCTTATAAATTAAAATCCATGAAGTTTTACTCAGCTTTTTTGTTCAGTGAGCAGAGATCTTGATGAGTAGAAGTAATCTATATTCTAGCATCTTTCAGAGTTCTTTCTGCACATTAAACCCACAACCTTAATTTGTCCTTTCTATGCAGCTGGGTGCAGATCAGTGCAGGGCTGAAGCTCCTCTGGATTTCCCTAAACCTGTAAGCTGCATGATGGGGAGGCCCAAGTCTTACTGATAAGAAAGTAAGAGAAAGAAGGCATTTTTGTCTCCTCCCAGCAATATGTCAATCATTTCAAGTGTATATGTGAATAAAAATCTTTTCCACAGAAGTGATAGACTCTATCTGCCCTGAAGTTTAATCATGATCAGACAGAACACAATGAGAATGTCAGGGTTCAATCTTTAGCAGTTTCATGGAGCAGCAGAATGGGTTTGTGTTTTCAGTTCAGAGGTTAATCCATTTTTTTTTTCCATAGTTACTTGATCTCACCTCATTTTGTATGTAGGAATTTCTCTTTGATGGTTTGTTTGTCCAGGAGAGCTGATAAATGCACAAGTAAACAGACCAAAGTACTTTCCTGTACTAAAACAGGAAAAAAAAATAAGCCAGAGAGATAAGCTGGCAGAAAAGCACTTACAAAGTCTGCACCTTCCCCCCCCTCTTTTAGTAATCTTAAGATTCTATCCAGGACAGTGAAGAAAAATAGAATTGTATTTAAAAAAAAAAAAAATTCAAAGAAAATCAATTTTCTTAAAGCAGAATAAAGCCTTTTAAAATATTCTGGCAAGTAAACTCTTAGAGATAAGATATGAAGAGCCTTATCAACTTACTGAGTTGAAACATATTAATAAATGATGTATGGACTTCTAAAGCTAAAGTTGATTAAGGCCATTTCATCCATTAAATAATTTTCTCATATTAATAGGATTTTTTTTTAATAAATGAGTAGTTAAATTATGTGCTTTTGTCATTATTGGTAATTATAGCACCGAGGAGTTATTCATTTAACAATATTGAGATAAAACTGTTCATTAGCTCACACAAAGTTAGCAGCCAATAATGTCTTCCATGCAGCAGTTTTCACCCTTTTTCAGGGAGTTGTAGAGAAGAAGAAGGTCTCCTCTCAGCTTTCTCTTCAGTCTAAACAACCCCAGCTCCCACAGTCGCTCCTTACAGGACCTGTTCTCCAGACCCTTCCCCAGCTTCATTGCCCAGCATGATGGATGGCATCATCATCATCATCATCAGGCTGTGAGAGCTGGGGCTGCTCAGCCTGGAGAAGAGAAGGCTCCAGGGAGACCTTACAGCTGCATTTCAATGTCTGAAAGGGATCTACAAGAAAGCTGGAGAGGGACTTTTTACAAAGGCTTGGAGTGAGAGGATGAGAGGGGATGGATTGAAGCTGAAGGAGGGCAGATTTATACTGGAGATTAGGAAGAAATTCCTGACAGTGAGGGTGGGGAGACACTGGAACAGGTTGCCCAGGGAAGTTGTGGATGTCCCCTCCTTGGAGGTGTTCAAGACCAGGTTGGATGAGGTCTTGAGCAACCTGGGCTGGTGGGGGTGTCCCTGCCCATGGCACAGAGTTGGAACTGGATGAGCTTTACTGTCCCTTCCAAGCCAAAGCACTCTATGAGCCTATATGGATGTAAGTTGACAGTCACCCCCCCTTCCACATCACCAGGAGGGTGTCAGAGGGTTCAGAAGCCTCAGAAGGGATGTGTAGAACAGTAACCCTGCCTCCTTTACGACACACTTGCTCCCTTAACTAAGGACTTGTGAAGGCATCTGATATGTTGCTTGCTTGTTTCTTTCAATTCTTTGAATTGTTCTTCCATGACTTTGATGGATAAACCTTTTTTCTTGTCTTTCCAGGAAACTTTTGCACTGAAGAGGAAAACCAGCTGAAAACCAGTCCAGCATGACAAAAAAAGGAGGAAAGTGCAATGAAACTCATTCACAGGTCAGACATGCTGTAAGTGATTCTCATGCTGTTATAATGTGTGCTATATATCAGACACTGTACAACTCAGAGGGACCTTTTACATCCACGCTGGGGCATCTCCATCTTGTGCAATCTGCTTTTCAGTCTCTTTATAGTCCAGGCAGATATCCTTGGCTGTTCTGAATCATGATTGCCTATAGAAAAATAAAAAAGAAAAAAAGAATTGATCCAACCATGTTACTGTGACTAATATCAGTGTTTATAATGCTGGATAAAGCTGATGTGGACTGATGGACTTCCAATCAGGAGTACAAATGATGCATAAATGATTAGGAACTGAAAAAAGCAAACACAGATTCTTCAGGTTTGTTTTTGTTGTGCTGACTCATAAGGTTTTGGAAGAATCTTTTCCAGAGTGGCTATGAATCTGAAATACAGACTAAGAAAGAGAAATAACCCAGTTTCAGTACTGCATCCTGTAAGCTCTTAAGACCTGACAAAAACACAGCCCTCTAGGGTGAGTATGGGAAATTACCAGTCATGTTGTCATTCTTTAATGTCTCTCTCTGTGTTTCTGTGCTTGTATGTCTGTCTAAAATAGATTTAAATAGTCACCGTGTTAGCACAGTGACCTGCTTTGTGTTTCTGAATTCAAAATGACTCTCACCAGTACTAAACCCCCAACCATTTCAAGTTTATAGTATATGAGAAAGTCATGAGCTGGCTAACATAAGCATCTTGGAGTTTCACCAGCTTCTTGGAATGTGCTCTGTGTAATATGAAACATGATGTTGACTGGAAAATAAACTAAACTGGGAATTTGAACTTGCACCACAGTTATTCTCTTGGATGTAAAAGACAGAAAGGATCATTGTGATTACATCTCTGATCTGTGCAAGACAACCACAGAATACCACCAGTTCTTGCTCCATAGCTACTTGGTAATAGAAGTATATCTGTGACAAAAGACTTTGGCCCTCAGTCCAGCTTGCTGGTCCCACCCTATGCAGAGCCGGCATTCAGAATGAGGGAATGTGCTATCATCATGGCTCCAGCTAACCCAAACATATGTTGTGAGTGCACACAGACAGACAAGATGTATGCCAAATACAAGCAAGGAGGCATCTAATACAGTGGAACTCTTTGTGCTCTTCAATCTGGGCTTCCTGCTCCATCCTCGATCCATCCCTGCAACTGACGCTGCCACCTCTCAGCAAGAGGGAAGGAAGGATGGCAGCTGTCATCAGATTTATGGTTTGAAATCATTTTTTCCAGATGGTGCACAGTAAGTTGAACAAAAATTCTTACAGTACAGCTGAATGGCTGAATGGGAGAACCACGCAGACATGCTGAGGTGGCTCCAAAGAAGCAAGTTTCAGAAGTAGTGCAGCCAGAGTGATAATCAGGATAAATTAGCTGCATATGGGTTTGGCTACTCCTCCTAAGGCTGAGTATGTCATGGCCTTACAGCTCAGGACAAAGAACACCCCAGAGAAAGAAGACAAATTACAGAAAGTCAGAAGATACAAAAGAATATCAAAGATTCCTTTGATGCTTTTTGAACTTCAATCCATGATTGTTATATTTTTATGACTCTTTGCTTTTCTACTTCTAAGGTATGCTCTCTGGTTGGTTGGCTTGTTTGGTTGGTTTGTTTTCTTGTTTAGCTCTGAAAAGAACATTTTGGAATGGTAGAATTCTACAATACCAAAATGAACTCCAATGTTTTCTCTGTCTTTTCTGTGGATCAGCAGGATTTATTGTTTCTTGGTCTTCTATTAACATTTCCAGTGTGACAGAAAAAAACAATTCTATTAAACATTACCAAATCCATAGTGAGAGTTGGTTATTGCTCCCCCCAAGAAATTACAACTGAGATTGGAGGTAACTGATAAAGAAGCCAAATAGATAAGACATAGGGAATTCATTCCCTTGTCCTTGGAACTACTTTCATGCTAAAATCTTTCTAATCTCTGCCTGTGGAAGCTTTGTTTAACCTTCTTCATTTGTTTAGTTTTGCCGATTTTCAGTTATTTTCTCCCCTAAAACAGGTTTATGGCTTCTGTTCATATAGTTTCAACTACTCTTTCCAGGTCTTCTTTTCCATGTCACCCTTCAGCTCCCAGCTTTTGCTGTGGATAACCTGGGTCTGACTGTGTGGCTGTTTCAATAATGCATCTCTCCCAGTTCCCTTCAAAGTTACAACCTTAAGTGGGAATTTTCTGCTGAATTTTGATCCTAGGCTCAAATGTGTAATCCCAGCACTTTATTGCTAGCAGTTCAGCACTTCCTGTCAGAATAAATGCATCTAATGGGGCAAGCCATGTAGAAAATAACTTCTAGCATTTTTCTTTTTCTTTTTTTTTTCTTTCTTTTACTATTGAAAGAAACATAAATCATTTCAGTGCTCAGCCCCAAGCAGAGACGATATCTGCCTTTAAAAATAGCTACTTCAAAGAAGTTCAGAGCACATTTGCATAAAGCAGTTGTCAGATTGTTTCTGTTTAGTTCAAGGAGATGAAAATTAGATATAAAATGCCATGTGGGGAATTTGTTCACACAGTGTCCATAGGGATGAGCAGCTGCCTAACTTGGATTTTACACAGAGTGGTTCAAAGGACAAATTTTCAAATCTTTCCCCTCCCACTAGGGTTAAGTACAAAGGCACATATCAGCAGAGCAGAAATTCCTTTTGTTTGCTTAAATTCTGCTAATAAAACTCCTCCAGAAGGAGTGCATATTTAGTGTGATTAGATAGTTGGCTCCTGTGGTGGTGGATGGAACGTGCAGCAGAGGGAAAGGCTGTGCTGCACAGGGTTGAGTTAGAGACTTCTCCCTGAGAGACATCCAGTGTAACTCACTGGAAAGCAAAATAACCCTTTCCTCTCCCAGTTTTCAAGCTTATCAGAACCTGAAAAAAGCTGGGGTGAGGCTATCCTCACTATTGTGACTCTCCTCCCTGTGGTGTGCACAGCTCTGAGGATGGTGAGCAGAGAGGGTAGGCTAAGGGAACTGGGATTGTTCAGCCTGGAGAAGAGAAGACTCCAGGGGCACCTTATAGCTGCCTTCCAACACCTGAAGGTAAGCTGCAGAGAGACCTTTTTACAGGAGTGTCCACCAACAGGACAAGGGGAAATGGATTTAAATTGAAGGAGGGTAGGTTTAGATTGGATCTTACAAAGAAATTCTTCACTTTGAGGGTGCCAAGAGTCTGGAATGGATTGTCCAGAGATATTGTGGATGCCTCCTCCCTGGAGGGGAGGTTCAAGGCTGTGTGGGATGGGGCTTTGAGTAGCCTGGTCTAGTTGAAAGGTGTCCCTGCCCATGGCAGGGAAGTTGGGTTAGGTGATCTCTAAGGTCTCTTCCAGCCTAAGCCATTCTGTGATATTGAACTGAAAGAAGACAGAAAATAGAGGCTGAGAACTCACAGACCTGGGGCTCTATATGGTATAAAAAAATGGTGTTTGTCTTTTGTCAATAAGATGTAAAGCTTGAAGTTGCTAAATCATTAATCTTTCCTGGGGTTTTGCTGCTCTGCCTGTTCTGCATTGGATCTCACTACCTGGAGATCTCACACACAAGTAACTGACTTGAGGCACAGTTCATAAACTCTGTAGCAAAGCACAGAAGGCTTTTGAAATTCTCTGGTTTGGCCTTGCATGAAAGATCAGGGCAATATGACAGACACTAAGAGACCTGGGAACTGTCTTTCTGGGGAAATAAATTTGGAAGATGGCCCTCAATTAATGCAGAAGGCAAAGTGTGCAGGAGAGTTTGGGAGCTAGACAAGAATGGCAAATGTAGGATAAAAGGTAAAATGCAAATTTAGAAGAAGGGACAAGACAAAGAAAGGATTCACAGCAGTGTTATTTCAAAGATCAACTAATGATGACCAAAGATCAAACCACCACACTCAAGTGTGTTTGCTCACCAGCCAAAATTAGACTGTAGCTGTAACCCAGGGCAACATTACATTTCTGTGCAAGCCTGCCAACATCCAGTTGAATCTTCACTTTGCAGCTGTCTGTGGTGCCCTAGAGGGATAAATGAATACTGGTGTGTTAAATTGGAAGTGCATAAAGCTGCAGAGTTTAAAACAAAATTAATACATGCAAATGATCTTCCAGGGGAGTGCAGGGTGATTTCACTTCCTATCACTTTAAATGTTTCCAACACACTTCTCTGCCATGCCAGTGGAGGAGAAGAAGGCATTTCTAAGGTATTCATCTGGAAGGTTTAAATATTTACTCTAAGACAGCATTAATCATGGTTTGAAATTGGTATTGCCTTTCCTGCTGCCATAGAAGTAGTTGAAGTTTCCTTGTTTGGTGGTAGACGTGTAGAAAGTCAGCTGGGTTTGACCTGCAGTTTTCCAGCTGAGGGTGAATTTCATTCCGAAAAGCTAATGTGCTATAAAAAGTGCATGCTCACTCTGGGCAGCTGGCAGAGAGCCTTCTCAATAGTATGTTATTTGCAATTCACTTTTTTAGGGGGGTCTGATATATAATATTTGAGTGTGTGGATGGACAGGGAGAGTTCCTGAATCATAACATCATTATTTCCTATCCTATGAATCTCTGGAGAAAACCCTAGGGCACTGAATATGTTCTTTGGATCCTGAGTTTCAATACTGATGCTTAAGGGAAGTTTAATTTTACATCTATGCGAAGACAAACACAAACCCCATCGTGAAATAATTATAAAAGGTAATTTGTAAATGCATTTTATGGCTGTGAAATCATCCTAAACCGAATCTGTCACTATGCTAATGTTCCAACCACCAAGTACCAAGCTTTAATTTCTTTCCCTGTGAAATTAGTGAGGAGTGATGTTCATTTGACAGGAGTGGATATTGATTTGGTATGTTCAGCAAACACTGAAAATCCCTGGTGAGCCAGAGAGGCTTTGACATCATCTTCTCTGAGAAGGACAGAGAACTTTGGCAGTTTTATTTAAATAGAATATTGAAAGGGGAGCTAGAGAGGAACCCTTGTGTAGGTTTAGAAAGCATCTGAACCCCAGGTTCAAGGAAGTGTGGAACTGGCTGCCAAGAATCAGAGAAGTTAGAGACTAAGGAGGAGGAACCTGGCATTTGATTTTGTTTTGGGTTATTTTATTTATTTTATATTTTTTTTAATTTACATTTTATGGAACAGGAAACCATTAGCCTTTTTTTTCCCTTAGAGTAGTTGTGTCTAAAGAGAACAAGAGAACAACTGCAGCTTCAGATTTGCTTTCGGCACATAAATTCTCTAGCCCAATGCATTCGAACTTTGAACAGGAGGTCCTAGAGGAGAAACCACAGCTGCCCATGCAATTAGTGAGATCAGCAATGATCCTCTGGTGGCAGAGATTGTTCCCAGGGAGCACTCCAGGCGAGGTGCTGTGCCAGAGATGGCTGTTGGACACAAATCTCTCAACATGATGGCTTAGGAAGCAACTGTGAAAATTCAATCACAGCACCTTGTGCCTGAAAAGTAGTGCTCAACCAGGCAGGTAGTAGAAAGATTAGTGAATTATTTTATCCCTGTTGGTGAAGAAAATAGAAGTTTGGTTTGTCCATAAACCAAAACAAAACAGTTTTCAAAGGCTGGAAATTAAAGCTGCTGACAATACCTGCTAGCAAGCGTGGCAGGTAATCACTGAAACAATTACTCATAGTTACAGAAGATTCTTGATGACCATAAAGTTTATCCAGAGCCTTGTGCCTCTCTAGAAGTTAAACCTTTTTAAACTCCAGTCAGTGGTGTGAAACAAATTGCAAGAAATCTTGTGACCCCTAGAGCTGGTGGAATGATCTCTGAGTATTGCTTGCCTTCGCTTTTGCTCCTTTCTCCTTTTGCTCCTTTCTCCTTTTGCTCCTTTCTCCTTTTCCCCCTTTCCCCTTTTCCACCTTTCCCCTTTTTCCCCTTTCCCCTTTTCCCTTTCGCCTTTTCCCTCTTTCCCCTTTTCCTCTTTTCTCCTTTTCCCCCTTTCCCTCCTTTCCCCTTTCCCTCCTTTCCCCTTTCCCTCCTTTCTCCTTTTCCTCCTTTCTCCTTTTCCTCTTTCCACACTTGACCACTGCCCTGATCAGACCATTCCAATGCTTGAGAACCCTTTCAATTAAGAAATATTTCCTAGCATCCAGCCTAAACCTCCCCTGGCAGATGTGTTCCAGTCTGAAGAAATTTCTTCTGGTAACCAACCAAAACTCCCCCTGGTGCAACATTTGCTTGTGTTTATGGAACTAAATCTCCAGAAGAAGTCAAATGCATGACAAAACAGCTGTTGAAAGAAGGTTGGTTCAAAGATGTTTAGGAGCCTCTGGCAGCCTGGCTTGGGTGCTGTTCTGGCTACCTGAGTGCTTCCCTCTGCTCTGCAGTGGAACAATATTGTATTCCTCCTGTAATTTGGGGTAGAGGAGTAATACTGTTTTAATTGAATTTTCTGTTGAGAGCAGCTGATGAAGGCAAAGGCTTTTAGACTGTAACAGAGCTGTGCTGTGAGCTCTTCTCCCTTCTGTTTCCTTATGCTTACAAATTTTGCTCTTAATGCCATTTATTTTTGCTAGTGTTGTCAGAAAAAGTTTCATTAATTTGCATCAACTGGAGCCTCCCCTTTGAGAATTCTCTTTGAAATTAATAGGATTTGATTGCTCACACTTCTACATGCAAGTTAATATGATCCAACAGGCATTGCTGCTGCACGTAAACAAACAGTGTGAAATTATAATTACAACTGGTAAGTAGAGCAAGAGAAGCAAATTTGTCTAATTTTCATGCAAGCTTTATGTCTATTTTTTTTTCCTTCTAATTTCATTTAAAGCACACATTTCTTTCTGCTCTGGCAGTGCCAGCAAGCATGAGGAAGCAGTGAGTAATACTGAATATGAGTTAGAACACATTCATGCTTCATATATTCAATGTCCTATACACTCCTGTGCTGTAAGGGCAATTCTGAGCAAGTCCTAATAAAATTGGTTGTTACTTAACCCACCTTGGTGCTTGTACCTAAGCTGGTTTATTGATAAACAGCACCAGAGTATAGCAGCAGGGCAAAGCTTGGCAGTTTTTAACCATTAATTCTAAATTTCTTTCACTCAGTACAGGTTTAAAACCAAATGGTTTTGATGGCTATGTTAGGGATTTTTGTGTGCATTATACACTTAGGTTCCTCTTAGGGTGAGGCTAAATAGCACCAGTGAAAAATCTTCATTGTTGTCACATGCCAGACAGAGCTATTCAGGAGACAAGAGACTGCATTTGAGGAATGAACATCCTCAGCTGAAGGATTTTGGCAGTGCAGTGAGGAAGGATCTTCTACAGCCTAGGACAATGAGTTGAAAGAATAATGGAGACTCGGAGTGGAGCTGGGGGAGCTTGCTGAAATGAGATCCTATCAGGCACAACTAGGAAATTATAGAAATAAAGAAACTTTTCCTAAGGCCCAAGAAGGACTTTGAAGAGTTTGTTGCAAGCCAGACAATCTGAAAAGTGTTAGCAGGTAAGGAGTTTGGGGGCAAAAATATACACAGCAAGGAGCTAGGAAGCAGAGAGGTGTTACTCTTGTCCTCTGCTCCCATTCAGTGGTTTCTGATCCTACTGCAGGGTTGGGGTTGTCTTGTTTGTTTGACTTTGACTTTCTTGCTATCTGAAAGACTCCTTTCTGAGATTCAAACATTTTTGAGACTTCAGAGTACTTCATTTATGGGAAGACACTGGCAAGTCCCTTAATTTATGGGAAAATACTGGCAGACCACTTGATTTATGGAAAGCTGCTGGCAGATCCATTTCAAAAGTTTGTTTGTCAAAGTCTCAGTGAAAAACCTTTGCACCAATACATTCAGACACAATCTGGTGATACATATCTCCTCCACAAATTAAATAAAGTTTATTTCCTGAGCTCAGGCCTAACCATTCACCAAATAGCATCTGTAAAACAATTCTACAAAATATCAGTCACTCTTCTGTTTTGAAAGCTATGCCAGATTGATTTTGCACTAATTAAGGTTTTGAGGTTGAATCACTGCCTTAGTCCACAGACTATTTCAATCACAGGAAGCAAACAGCTGTCCCAAAATAAATAGATCTTTACTTTCAGCCTGTTAGGAAGTGTGGTCCAAAGAACTATTGTGCAGCTCTTCTGCAAGGTTGTTTTTGAGGCAATTTGTCACAGGAATGACATTCTAATGAAGTGATTTGTTCAGTGGTGATGGTTCAGTTCGTTTACAGAAGAAATGATTTGATTGAAGATGATCAAAGTGTCCAGCTAAACAGACTTTGATATATGGTGGCTTTGAGCACTCATTCCCAGAAAAAGCTCACTTCCAACCAAGAGCTCTTCTCAGCACATCAGCACGCTCCCTGGCTCCCAGTTCCTTGAGCTTTTACCTGCTTCTTAAGAGGAAGCAACAATTTAGATGACTGGTTAAAAGGTGCAACAGTTAGGATGATTTTCATTCCCAATATTGAATGTAAAGAGAAGGACAAGGGAACATAGAGAATTTTCCTGGCCACTTCCATGGATTTGCATTGTGTGCCCTCATCTGAATGAATAGAAAATAGACATTCACAGTATTCACAAGTTCAGAGCAAAGAACAGCTTCAGTGAGGGGTTTAAAAAAAAAAAAAAAAGAGAGAAGAAAAATAGTTTGCTCAGAACAGGAATTAGGGACAACTGGTAAAGTGTCTGCTCCTGAAGGGAGATTGTTCTGCTGTGATTTATCAGTGATAAAGAGTTTGGAGAGAGAAAGGAAGATCTGTGCCAGGCAAAGCAGTTTTGCTGTGGTTCTGGGTGGATTGCAGAGCAGTGACAAAAGCCCCACTTGCAGAGTAGAAAGAAAAGAAAACAAAAGAAAAGAAAAAGAAAAGAGGAAAATTACAAGAGCACTTGACCACTTCACCTTTAATCCTTGATCTTGACTTTCATCCCTTGCACAAGGAGAAAAGCAGAGGAAAATGGAATTTGGAGGAGCTTTGGTGAGTGTTAAGTGGTAGTGGTGGCTACAATAATTGTGCTAACTTCAAAATGGCACTGTGTTGCCTTTCACTATGTCGAGTGCGGTGCAAAAGCTCTCTACAGATGTCAAATCTAGGATCCAATTCACACAAAGAAAATGGAGGAAAAAAAGGCATATGGAGAAATTTTTTTCTGCCACATTCCTGGAGCAATATGGTAGTGAGTGTCAGCCACATCTGAAAGGAAGGTCTGAAGAAGCCAACTAATTCAGGACATCATAGTTTTATTGAATTCACAGAATAAAAAAAAGGGGGGGGGGGGTTTGAGAGTTTTTTTAAATATCTTTTTTTTATTCTGTGGAGATCTGTTGAGTAACATGAGTACGATGGAGATTATTACTGCCCAAACACAATGATTTACTTACTTAGTAGATCTGCACAAGAATGGTTTTTTTTTGGGGCTGAAACAGATCCAAATTTTCATTAAAAGGTTGGGGATAGACTTTTTATTAGACTTGTTTGTAGTGATAGGAGAAGGGGTAACAGGTTTGAACCAAAAGAAGGTAAATTCAGCCTAGACAGGAATAAATTTTTTGTGCTGAGGGTGGTGGAACAGTTTGCCCAGAGAGGTGATAGATGCCACACTCCTGGAAAACATTCAAGGTCAAGTTGGACAAGGCTCTGAGCAACTTGAGCTAGTTAAAGATGTCCCTGCTCACTGCAGGGGGGTTGGACTGGATGACCTTTAAATGTCTCTTCCATCTCAAACCATTCTATGTCTCTCTGATTCTGTTTTCACAGAAGCACTTAAACAGTTTTCAAAGGCAGCATGGGAATCCATTGTATGGAAAGATAATAAAAGGAAAGGAATAGTGTCATGGAAGGAGTTAACCTTTGGTCTGTTCTCTTATCTGTAGATAATTTTCAGGTTAGACAATGCACAGTAAAATTAATACATTAAAAAAAGTAAAAGTGGAGAAAGATAGAAGAAAGAAGACAATACCTAGAAGTCTCTTTTTAACAGAGGGAGAAGGTAGACCCTGTTAGCATCACTGGAGCAGTTTGTAAGCCACTTAGGAAAAGCTTATCAATAAGGTTTGTGTTTATTCTGAACACACAAAGGCTTCTGGATATATTATACTATTTTCCATGTGTTATGTTATACTGTGTGCCTGGAATTTGAGGAGAGGTAATCATACTAATCAGTGCCTTGGTAATATTACCTCTTTCTACTTGCTTAGTCGTGGTCAAAATGGAGACAGATTGAGAGAGTTGAGGCTATTCAGTCTGGAGAAGAGAAGGCTCCCAGGAGACCTTCTTTTGGCCTTCCAGTATCTGAAAGGGGCTACAAGAAAGCTGGAGAGGGACTTTTTAGGCTGTCAGGGAGTGATAGGACTAGGGGGAATGGAGCAAAACTAGAAATGGGTAGAGTCAGATTGGATGTTAGGAAGAAATTCTTCCCCAGGCTAGGCTGGATATGGCTCTGGGCAACCTGATGTTGTATGAGGTGTCCCTGCCCATGGCAGTGAGGTTGGAACTGGCTGGATCCCTTCCAACCCTGACAATCCTGTGATTCTGAAATAGTAATTTTTCACCTAATTACTGATGTTTGCCCATTTTACTGAAATAAAAGCCTTACACATACAATGGTGAGATATTTTTTTGAGGAGTTAGACATAACAAGAAGGGAAAGTTGATTTCTTGCTCACAAAATCCCAATGAGGTTTAAGTTGCTAACAGCCACTTTAAAGAGAAAAAAAGAAAGGAAAAAAAAATCTACATCTTAGGGGTCAGGACTACATGGGCTGGAAGAACACACTTAATATGTTTTGAATGGTGTTATTTCCCTTCTGACTCGGGTGGAACTGTGGAAAGGAATTACTTTTAAAGTCAATTGCATCCAGCATTAGTCAAACGATTTGTGGTGGGGTGTTTCCATCGATTGGGTAAACACAGACTGAATGTATGTGTAATTTAGTGCCTTTGCCCCCAGGGAAATCCCAGGGAAGAGCATTTGGTTCTCAAGTGTCTGTTCCATTCCACAGCAACCCCCAGCATGATTGTTATTCTAAACGTCCAGCTGCAGGATGGAGGAGAAGCAGAGCAAACAGAATCAGCTTAAGAGAATGTTGAGTGCCCAGGGCTGCTGATGTTTTCCTTGATACTGTGAAAACTTACACCTGAGCTTAACTTTGTGCTTTGTAAGCAGTCCTGGTGCATTTAGCTGAACTGTCCAGAGAGTACAAAGCAGATGTGCAAAGTTTTACGGAATAAAGACTTTGGTTGCATTTTTCTCTTGTTGCCTAGTAAGTTTAGCAGTTGGACACATGAAATGGAAAAGATATGTGTGGGCAGGAACATTCATGATTGCTAAGGAAAGAAAGCAACCCCAAACCAGAAAATGCTGCCCAGGAAAGGAGCTGACACTGTGTCTGGGACTCAGACCATCATCAGGTGAGTGTATGTTTGTCAGGAAAGGAGTTCAGCCCCAAGGTGTCGTATGTATTGGATACTGCAGAGGAAGTCCTTTCCACTTCAGTCTGTTTTCCTACCTCTGTAGTAGTGGGAAAGGTTTCCTGGCTAAGCAGTGGGTGAGGGTGTTCCTCAGAGCAGGCTGCAGTGGTATTTATCCTCTCATCGAGCCCTTCAGCACAACGTGCTCACCACACCACTTGCTGCATTCTGCTAGGACTCTCTTCTCCTCTCTAAACAATTCTGGAGAGTTTATCTCTCACCACAAAGCCAAGATTGCCCAAGCATATGTGTGAAAGGAAGGTGTTTTTTTCCTGTCAGCCTCAGCTGTGATGGGATGATTGATGAGTTGTACTCAGAAGAACGTGACAGCCTTGTTTCACTGGGACAGCAGAACTGAGTTTGAGTGAGAATAGTGAGAAAACAATACCCCAAAAGCTTGAGGGCAATAATCATTTACGTTCTTTATATCAAGAAGAGACCATCTCTGTTCATTTTTTTTTAATTAAAAAAAAAAAAAAATTGGCACTTCACACAGTACAGAATTTAAGGAGAACAGGTTTGCAGTAGTATGACAAGCACAATGGTGCCAGTTATCATCCCAGAACTGAGAGATGAGTGGCCATCTGGGAAAGAGGGTAAATTAAGGTCAACACATGAATAAGACTAAAAGCTGAGAGGCACTATTTTTCCCCCCTTTTTAATTTTTTTCCCCCCATCTACAGCAGTTATGCTGCCCATAGATTGATATTAAAGTACAAAAATCAAGTATTCCATGTTCCAGCAATAATTCATTCATAAGTTTCAGTGGGTCTGTCACATTACTTTTGTTCCAAGCACATGGCTCTAGCAGAATTGAAAGCTCCTCTCAAGCTATTCTCTTATTCCAATTCCCACATCAAGCACTGCAGGTTTTCCAGTTTGGATAATGAGCACCATAGAGCTATTGCAACTCCAGTAAGGAACACACTCACTTCACACTGATGTAGGTTTTATAGTGGAACAACACCTCTTGTTTTGGTTTGTTTGGGTTGGTTTGTTTGTGTTTTTTTCTGAATTAAAGCAAAGGAGACTAAACCACCTCTCTGGGTATCCTGCTCCAACACTTCACTCTCGAAGTTCTTCTTCCTTATGTTCAGGTGAAGCCTCCTGTGTTCTAATTTGTGCCTGTTAACTGTTGCCCTACCACTGGCCACTCCTGAAAAGAACCCAGCCCCACCTTCATGACCTCCACCCCTGATGGGATGTTTAAAAGCACTCAGGAGATTCCTTCTCAGTTTGCTCTTTTCTAGGCTGAGGAGCCCCAAGTCTCTTAGCCTCTTCTCATAAAAGAGCTGCTCCAGTCCCTTTGGCATCTTTGTGGCCTTCTGTTGGCCTCTCTCCACAATTCCCTGTTCCTCTTGAACTGGAGAGCCCAGAATTGGACAAAATATTCCAGGCATGGCTTCACCAGGGCAGTGTAGAGTGGAAGGAGAACCTCTCTTGACCTGCTGTCCACATTCTTCCTACTCTACCCTGAGGTAAGTCATTGGTTACAGCTCCTGCTAAGTTCTTTCTTGCTGACAAACACAGGTCCCTCTTTGGGAACAATGGCTCCCCCAACAAGCCCCTACCCAAACAGCAACCCCCATTCCTATTTCTCAGTTTTGCTGTAAGGTATGGCTTAGAGTTGAGATCAGCCAAAGGATGCTGAAGTGATCTCAGAGCGCCTGAGAACAGTGACCTCTCCTCTGGGGTACCTGACAAAGCCCTTTGCTGGCGCCCAGGTTGCGCCAAGGACTTAGAGCTTTGCGTTTGAGGAGGCGTTGCGATACGCAGCTCGTTCAGCTCTTATTCAGCTGCGGTGAATCCTTTCTCAGCTGAGCGCTTTACAAGCTTAGCAAAAGAAAGAAAAAACAAAACAAGGTCTGCTGTGTATTTTCAGCACAGGGTTTTCAAAGACTTATCAGCCTGTCAAATCAGAACAGATTTCTTCTAGGACAATAAAAGGCATCGCTCTCTCTGCACTGAAGGTTACTTTGTAAAGCTTTAGCTTTCAAATGAACTTCACTTCTTAAGCCTACAGGCTCCCTGGAAAATAAACGGCTGTGAGATGTATTTATTTTTAGTGTAACAATGAAATATTTTCCTTTTTATTCTTTGTTTTTTTTCCCCATTCTTACTCATTTCACATCCAAATGACTAAATAATTACTGCAGGAAACAAACAAAAAGGAATGAAGTTAGACAAAATTAGCATTGGATTGATAACTTTGGCCTTTATTGAAAATGTTTTGATAGTTGGGCATGAGTGACTATTGGGATTAGTGCAGAAACTTCATTTTTTTTTTTAAATTTTATTTTAGTGGCAGCTGAGTTGTCAAATTAATAACAACAATTTCTGGATTTCCTATATATACCAAAATCTCTTCTATCACCGAAGACTCCTGTAGTGTTAGGTGTAATTTCTGGTGCATATGGGAGGAAAACCTTAGTTTTCTTGCTTTTCAACCACCTATGACATATTGAAGTTTTGGAGTCTGCTTTTTTTTTTTTTTTTCTTATAGTGATGCAGAGTGTTGATTCATAGAATCACAGAATGATTTGGGTTGGAAGGGATCTTAAAGATCATCTAATCCCAACTCCCCTCCCATGGGCAGGGAAGCCTTCCACTAGACCAGGCTGCTCAAAGGCATCATCCAGCCTGGCCTTGAACACTTCCAGGGATAAGCCACTATCTAATTATACAGAAAATAACTGTAAATGGTAATTTTAGAACACATGATTACCTGGCAATGAGGAAGATTTGGTTTGAAAAAGGTCTGCTGGCAAGGAGGAAGAAAAAAAGGTCTAATAACTGAAACAATTCCATGTACAATATTCTGCAAAACCAGAAACAAAACACTAAAAAATTAGAAGCAGTAAAGCATAAGCAAATGCTTATTGATTAGATAATATCAGAAAACACTGAGAGAGGTAGCTGATATTTATGCAATTGCATTTGACCAAGTGAGCACACATTTGAGAAGAAAATTGCAGATCCATATATAACAGCATAGAGAAATCAGAGTTTAAATATGCAGGTTTCATCTGGCAATTTCTGTTTGGATCTTGACTTTTTAACTTTAATAATGATGATGTGCTGAAAGTGTAATTTCCTAGGGTTTTGACAAAGTAAACAGAAAGTGTTAATTCCACAGAAGTCACTAGAAAATGCAGATACATGGTGCTGACATTTAGAGACAGTAGATACCTTTCCCCCTTGAGCATGAGTGAGCAAATGAGGATATTAATAGATTATCAAACTCTGTGGGACAAGATGAAGTGGCACTGGGAGATGATTTCTCTGTAAAAGCCTGAAAAAAAGCCACTTCCTTCACTGGCTTCACAGATTTTTCTAACATGTTGAGGACTCAAGCATTTAATTTTATCCTGTGGGTGGGATGTGCTTTAAGTCACATTGTTGTGTGCTTTCTCTGTCCACTGCCATGTTATAAAAGACCTGGGGGTGATGGTTGACAGGCAAATAAACATGAGCTAGCAGTGTGCTCAGGTGGCCAAGGACAATAGCATCCTGGCCTGTCAAGAGTAGTTTGGCCAGCAGGACCAGGCTCCGAGAAGCCTGATTAGTGTGAGGTGTCCCTGCCCATGGCAGAAGGATTGGAACTGAATGATCCCTGAGGTCCCTTTCAACCCTGACAATTCTATGATTGTCCTTCTGTACTCAGCACTGGTGAGACCACATCTTGAGTACTGGATTGGAGTAGATGATCTCTGAGGTCCCTTCCAAGCTAAGCCATTCTAGGATTCTGTGGTCTGATGATGAATAAAACTTCTGCACTTGGTCTGTTCAAAGGGATTTCCAAGTAGTCAAATGAGACAAAACCTTTTCCTTGACATTCCACCCAAACTGGAAGGAAATTAAGAAAGCAAGATCAGTTTTTCAGTGTTTTGCTCTGTTGAAACATCCTAGACAACACCGATAGAGGTGAATGGAGATGTTCCTTCTAAGGAAGTCTTAATTTGTCTTAATTCAAGACAAAATCATAGAATTGAGAAGGTTAGAAAAGACCTCTAAGGCCAAATACAACACCACCATGTCCTGAAGTGAAATGTTCTGTACTACTTCAGCAAGAAAGGAAATAACTTTCTCACTGCCAGACTGCTCTACCATTTCATATGCACTTGAAGAGGAGGGAGAAGAGAGCACTAAAGAAAGCTCTTTCTGCTCGTGACTCAACCACAAAATGACACAGTGAGGGTTCCTGGCATTTTGAGATCTGACACCTTCCCATAGACAAGCTGCAGCAGTTCAGTCTCAGTGCTGGATGCAGGGCCAGTGTTTGTCTACTGAATTAAGTGATGCAGTTGGATTTGTTATTAATAGTGATGAATACTTTAAAATGCAAATGGCCAGAGAACACTCAGGGAAATATTAGAGATTTATTTTCTATGTATTCAGAGACAAGTAGTCATTTGGGATGTCTCCCTTTTTCTGTACTCAAATGGAGTAGCACTGAGTGGGAAGGTCTCAGTATGTTCTGAAAGCCAACTCAAAATAGAGAAAATGAATATTTTCACTTTTTAAGAAAACAGAGATATGAATATGAAGAAAAAAAATGAATTTGAAATGGCAAAACAAAGCTCTCAAGTGATTATTAAACAGATAAAGTAAAAACCCCAACCCTGTGTTGTAGGTGGCATGCATTGATGGCTTTGCTTGTACTTCTGATGTATCCCACACTAGTCAGTGTGGAGCATTCTAGACATGGACAATTGTCAGCCTGTCCTGACATTGTAATTCTTGCTGCCATCAGTATGTGCATGTTTTCAACTGGCAAGTTCTTTCACACAGTAAAATCACCAAGCCAAAAACCTCTCTGAAGTGATCCTAGAGTTATTCTTGTCCATGCATCAAGATGGGCACAGCAGTCTGAGCAGCACAGTTTGAGCTCTTCCAGCCATGAAAGAATGGCCCCAGCATACACACAGAATGAGGAAGTGTTTAATTTGAATTTAGAAACACTCGAGGCACATTAGCAACATTCTTTGCTGCTAAGTGGAAGCCTTGCATGCCAACTGGCATAGCAGGAGTAATATTCTAACACACCCTGTGGTGCTAACCACTATAATTTTAGACTGTGCCTTTTTGAAGGCTTTCAATGCTGTTGACCTTTCCCTTCCCAAAAGAGGTGATTGAATTGCCCCTTCTCCAAACAAGATGCTTTGCAAAGTCCAGATCTTTCTATGCTGTCTTCTAACTTGCTGTGTGTGTGCTTCAAATTGTCACCAACCCTGGATGTGCTTAAAGGTGGTTTAGATGTGGTACTTGGGAATATGGGTTAGGAGTGAACTTTGTAGAGTGGGGTTATGAGTTAGACTTGATGATCCCCAGGGTCTTCTCCAACCTGAATGTTTCTGTGATTCTGTGAATATGCATTGGGGGGGGAGGAAAAAAAAGGAGCCTCAAGCCAAGAACTAACACTCAGCTGATGTGAAGTTTTTCAAATTAGTGACCTGATATTTAATGACCTTTTTCTATCAAAATGACCTTATACTATAAAAGTAGTAATTATAGTATCCAAAGATAACAGGCCTCACCTTTAGCTTTCCTAATAAAATAAAACACAATCTTTTTTTCCCTCATTTGGCTCTCGTTGTCACACATGGCTTTCAGCCTGGGAAAAATAACAGAGGATAAATGTAGTCCTTCCAAAACTGAGAATGTGTAAATATTCTCTAAGCTGCCATTAATAATGAATTCAAGCTTGAGATGAAAGCCGTGAAAGTCAGATTATTTTTGCACTGGATTCCAGTCCACTCACCCAGGCAGAGAAGTAGAAAAGGATCTGTGAATCATTTCTAGCTGGAGTAGATTTCAGTCTTACTGAGGCAGAAGGACAGGCAGGAGCTTAAGGCTGTGTGCTGTCTTGGGAGCAGGCTACTTGCAGGACTCTTTTTCACAATGTTGGTAAGGCTCTGCATACCAAAGTAGCTGTCAATGGGTGTAAATAAATTATTTAATGAGGTGTTACCCAGCCTAGAGTCAGACTCCTCCTACACCTGGCAGAACTGTAAGCAAACCCTCTGCTTAAGTACTTTTAAGAAGCCCTTTCAGTGCTCCACTGTGCAACCTGATTATAATGCAAAGAAGAATTCAAACAAACAAACTTCAGCTCTGTAGCCTCGAGTTTATTTGTAACCATACAGGCTTGGCAGCACAGAGCTCATAACATTAAAAAGCACACATTAAACTCTGTCAAACTGCAGCTGGCACCCAAATTAACTCAGCTCAGGCCACTTATTTCTAGACTTCACTGTTGTCTCCATTGTGATTTTACACACAGTCAGTTGCATTAATCCTGTGAGCATCATCAGTGGCTTCTTCAGTCACATCAGTGAAGGAAATTATTTGCCTATCCCAGGAGTTTTGGGGATAAAAAGCTGTTTGGCTGGTATCAAAATGATTGCTAAACCAAAATGACTGATCAAACAAATATTTCCCATTTAGGAAACTTGCTTTAAAGTGTGATTTACTTTGGCTTAAGTACAACTGGTTCTGCCCTTGAGCAAGGAGATGGAACCAAGGACCAGTGGCACTAAGCACTAATTCATAACATTTTGCAATGTGGCAGTCTATAAAATCCTTGGAAGTGTTCCACATGGTATATGGAAAAATATGGTGCATCTGAAGTGTGGGGGTCGTGAGGATGGGGTTGGGCTCTTTTCAGTGGTGTCCAGTGATAGGACAAGGGGCTCTGGGTACAAACTAGAACACAGGAGGATTCTCTTGAACTGTAATTAAGGAAAGACTTCTTTAAGGGTGATGGAGCATTGGAAGAGGCTGCCCAGAGAGGTTGTGGAGTCTCCTCTAGTAACTTTCAAACCCAACCTAGGTGCATTCCTGTGTGGCCTGCTCTAGGTGAGCCTGACTAGCAGGGTGGTTGGACTAGGTGACCTCCAGAGATCCCTTCCAACCTACACCATTCTGTGATTCTTTGATTCTGTATTTATTTGTCTGTCTAATGACCTGGATGTGGGATTGCAATCAGCAGGTGAACTTTTGTTGTGGGTCTTATTGAAATATGTCTGAGATAGCAACATCTTTGTTCAGCACTGATGGTTTCCTTGGCTCAGAGTGGAAATCCTACACATTCAATCTATGTTTCCTAGGGGCTCATGTCTAATCCCAGTGCCTACTTTGCATTGTTTTTATTTGAGTTGTCTCAGTCCAGTTCATTTTTGCTTTTCATGGGGTTTTTAGCATTTGAAATTGGTGTGTGACTTGTAAGCTGAAAGGAATGCTAGAATCCAAAACTAAGTCAATGAAAATATGAATGTAGAGGAAATAACTTATTCCTGTAAATATGTGTGTGTATGGTGGGAGTTTGGAGCTGGCCAAGCACTGCTCATGCTGACTCTATTCCAGCAGAGCACTGGAGCACAGGCATGGTTAATGGAGGCTGTGGGGCTTTTTGTAATCAAACCCTTAATGCAGTACTGTTTAATTTCCAGAGGATTCAAGGATATGGTGTAGTAGTGGCCCTGGTAGGGTTAGATAATGGTTGGACTGGATGGTCTTAAAGGTCTTTTCCACAGTGATTTTGTGCTGCAGTGTGTGCCTGGTCAGATGGCATTTGGATTTCATTTGGCATTCAGTCAGTTCTCAGATATTTCTCTCGAAGCTCATTTCCTTCTTCCTCTCCAAAAGGGAACATAAGACAATATTGAGCAGTCCCTGTGCAGCAAGGAAGAACCTATTAATAATTTATATGTGTATTTAACCATTTTAACAGTCAAATTGCAGTGTTATTTTATTCTCACATTTCCTCTGTCCCACCATCATTGTAAAAAAGAAACAATTCTGGAACTGCTGAACTATTTTTTCTCTTGTCCGTGTAGATTTTTTTCTTTTGTTGCTACACGTATTCCTACTTGGTATAAATAAATTACTCTTTTATAGAAAAAAGAATCAATAGAATTGCTTTAACATTTCAATAATTTCAAAGTACCTTGAGGACATTATTCCTCTGAAGCATGTGTGTGACTTTTAGTAACCCCTAATGAGTTACTCCTGCTCATCAAGGTGAAAATATGCCCTGTATTGTTGCATCTAATTTTCTTTTCCCTTCTTTGTCCTTTTCCTTTGCTAACTGCTTAGTAATGAGATGTTAATGAGGGCACCACAGAATATTTAAAACGAAAGAAAAAAAAATCAGAAATGGAGTTAGCTTAACACTGAAATCAATCTTTCAATATCACAGCACAGCAAGACAAAATGCAGTGCACTTTACAGCAATACCTCGTGCAATATTTAGTGTCATTTTAGAACTCTTCATCTGTCATGTTCACCACAGGAAGAAAATGATTTCTCTAGTCCAAAATGAGTTAGAGTGAGCCCAGTCTTGGCTGGGCTGCCTTTAAAAAGGGAGCCTTGACTTCCATTTTGATAATGTGAAATCTTTAACCTGGGAAAAGTCAAACTGATTGTTTCTTTCCCAGATATTACCCAGGTGAGATTTTGCCAGCTCACTTCTAACCTTGCTGTCAGCTCACTTTAATGGAATCTTATCAAACAATCTTCATGCTCTCCTGCCCAGCATGTGATCTTCCTCCAGTTTGCCTAAAATTCAACCAGCGAAATCAATCCTCTGTGTTCTTCAGCTGGCACCTGTCTCCTGATCTGACATCAGATCAAAAACCATCATTATTTTCACCACTGAAGCAAGAATTAATGGAAGGAAAGTTTAGTGAGCAAAGTGTAGAAGCTTTTAACTTTCTCTGACTTTTCCATTTTAGATGTATTTGCTCCAGCTTCAGATGTGAAGCTAAAGTTCTCTGTAGCTGTTGATAGGCAGGCTCAGTCTCTTTTGGATTTTTGCACCCTTCAAGTCAGAGACAGATCTGAACTTCTCTTTCACAAGTCCAGAAGAGATCAGCCAAACCATTTGTGTACTTTTCTGATCCCATCTTGGTGCACATGACACTGTGACATCCAGACAGGGTAGTAAGAGCATGTGTGAAACATATCAGCCTACAGATTACTTTCACCTTTGTCTGAAGCACTTTCAGCAGAGTGGATACTTTTTCATGCAGTGCTAGTCATTAATTCACTTCTTTTCATAATCTGTAAGGAGCTCATTTATCAAACTCATCTAAGGGGAGGGAAAAGTTTATAATGCAGAGCTAGACTACCTCTGCTAAACTTTTCAGAGGATTCCCCTTTTCTCCTCACTCTTTCCCCTATCATTAGTTTTTAAATGGGAAAGAAATCATATTCATGACGTCCTTTTTATCTAAAGCAAGAAATTCCATACCAGTTAAGATGTTTTCCTTCTGCCTCTGTCTTTTTCAAGTAGGTGTCCCACTGACTCACATGGATTTTTATGGATTTATAGGTAAAATTCTTTGGCAGCCTTTCATTTGCCAAACTTGGCAGCAGCAAATTGATTGCTCTGTAGCAGCCTGGCAAGACTGGAGGATTTGCCTTTGATTTGGCAAATAGTAGTCAAACCTGAGATGAGTCAAGCAAAACATTCAGGCTCAGTGAACCATTTTTTAAATGAAAATATTTCATTGGAAATATTTGACCATCTGGACTCAAGTTAATGGAGCCAGTTCTCACTAAGGTCATAAAAATTAATTGCATGCATGCTTCCACCAGCATGATTCTCCATCCTCAGTGGAGTTTGCAAATGTTAAATTAGGGTGGTTTTTACAGTGACCACAGCATTTCACCTTTTGACCAACAGCTGGAGGGTCCTGGAGACCCCAGGTCTATCATGACCTCTAGTGCATGCACATTCCTCCTTCTCTTCCTTGGGAGTGTGCACACACTAGAAGAAATCCTCAGATTTGATCAAAATGCAAATTAGTCTGAAACAGTGAAGATGGATCTTGCTATACTCATCTCAATGTATGGCATATATTAAGAAATAGAAAAATATGATCACTAGGGAACAGCCCTGCTGGGGCATGACGAGTGAGAGTCATAGCCTGGATCTTCTCAAAACAGAGAAGGAGGAATTAAATGAAGTATACATGGATCTCTTTTTTTTTTTTTTGGGGGGGGAATGGACATTGTTGTGGATCCTTCTTTAAGATGCCTAACTCCTTTATTGAATCATATCAGGGGCTTAATATTATGATTCCATCCCTGGGACCAGTGCTTAAAAATTAGATATTGGGATTCTTTAGCTCCTAAATTCACTTTGAATCTAAGCCAATGAGACTTAGTGTCTCCAAATCCCCTGTGAATACTAGTGGGATAGGGAAGGAGAAAATTCAGCTTGAGTCAGTCTGACTGAGGATAAGTCATAACCCTGAGAATATATTCTTATAATGCCTCTAACGGGAATTCATTGTGACTTTGATGAGGAAGGGAAAGACAGAGAAGCAGAATGCATCAAAGTATTTAAGAAACCTCCAAGGAAACAAACAGAACTGGAATTATTCTGTGTGATTATACACATCCCAAACCCATCTCAACATAGATTGCCATTAAGGTATATGTTATGGTCCAGTGGGATAACTTGGAAGGAAGCCAAGCTTCAGTAATGGTACTGCACATAGACAATTTGCATTTAAATAATGTTAATGACTAAAGTGTCAAAGTCATAGAAAGAACTTTTAACATCCTTTTTGGTCAAAGTAAGTTAGTTACATTTTTAAAATATCATATAGAAATGTCTCAGGAGATAGAAGAGTTGAACTTGTCAATACATCCTTTCTCTAGGACAGGTGTTGAGGTCACCTCTTCCCTAATCCCTTCCATGCAGCTACAAAATCCAGTTTGGGCATCAGCTGGGTGTTCCAGTTACAGCACACTCCTGTTGGAAACCAACAGGATTTCACATGGCTTAAACACACAGATAGTACCCTTAAGTATTTGTCAATCTATTTCCTGTAATGAATGTCAGGATCCCCTCTTTTGTAGCAAAGAGGGCTTGTTTAATTCTTAAGATTGCACCAATCCAGCACAAATAATTTGCTATCATCTCTTTCTGTGGGACAGCACACCATAAAACCTCAGCAAGAACCCTTCTTCATCCCATTGCTCTTCCCTTTCAAGAATCCTGTTTCTCTTCTTACCAAAAAGGTTTCTTAGCCAGGGAGGTGCTTTCTGCTTAGGAATTGTCTTTCTTCCCAGTGTCCCTAGCATAGGAAAGTGAATAAACAAATACTCTTTTTGCTTAGTCGTATTGAAACTCTGTCAGCCAGTTAGGGCTGCGCCTTTTTTTCATCTGATTTGTTTGGCTTTGTGTTCTTTGACACATTGGTATCCTGAAATCCTGCTCACTGGGAGTCATCCCTTTGTATTAGGGAGACCTAGGCTCCACTGTTACTGGTCGTCGGTTATGAGCACATATCCAGGGCAACACTTCAACTACATTTTCCCACTCTCTCTAGCTCGCCTCAGGTCTATTTTGCTGCCTTACTGATGAATTTTGGTTCTAAATACCATTTCTTGTGGAAAAGATCCCTGTGAGTTATCTGTATGTAGACTGCAAGATCAGCTTCTCTGAAGGGCCTGTTTTTAATGTCATAGTAAAACTGAGGTGTACTAAAATTAGTGCCATTACCTTCTTCTGAGGCACAACTGATTCCTTGAAAATGTGTGGCTGGTTCCTCTGTTTTCAGCTCTTATTGTGTGGATTATAGTAAAGAGGAGTGTAAAGAAAATAAAGAACCTGTGACACCATGGAGTTTTTACACAAAATCTGTTTCAGAGACAAAAAGTGGTTAGGCATTTCTGCAATGTTCTGTTTCCACCTTTCCTGAATGCAATATGCCATGTTTCCCTTCAAAACAAAAGTATATTTATGTCACAATATTAAAAAAAAAAATCTAAAGGCTGAAGAAGAAATATTTAAATTGAGGCAATACTTAAAATACATCAGTGGTGTTTCTCAGACTTCTTACAGCCCAAATTTCACCACAGCTATCTGGCTGTTTGGGGCAAAATAGCTCCCACTCCTCAAAAATCTAGTGCTAGATTTGTTAGATTTGTGCAATTGTGCATATGATAGCCTCAGTGGTGTTCTTTTTTCCTGAAAGCCTGAGTTTTGTGAGTTCTCAGCAGTAAGCTGTTATCACCCTTTCCTGTTCCATTTGTTTCCTTCCATACAACAGGAAGCATATGGTCAAATACATGCTTAAAAAAAAAAAAAAGTAATTGCAATGGCTTCAGATCCTGCTGCTTCAATGGGACACAGGCCAAAAAACATTGTGGTGGTGCATTTTGAAATATTTGGTTTCATTCTCAATTGGAGAACAAAAACCTGAGTGAAGTGAAGCATTTCTCCTGAGTCTCTGAGTTCTTTCAAAGCAGATCCAGAGGAGCCTGGCTGAAGAGATAATCTTTATCATACTGATTATGTCAGTTGTCTTCGATGAACTATCTTGTGTATTAGATCTTTATCACAACCCATACATATCCATGAGCACAGAGGGCTGGAACTTCAATTTATTTCTACAAATTATGTCCAGAGAACAGTAATTTCATTAATTGCAGCTAGCTGCATTTCTCTCTGCAAGGCTGAGCAAATGAATGGCACAGAAGCCCTTTGGCAACGAGAATGATAAGTGGCTTGTATGGTCCCTCCAGTACAGATCAAACTGACAGGAAGCAAAAGGTGGAAAACATAATGAATCTGGCCCATGTATGTGTTAAGTTTGACGTGCTTGTCTGTACATCAATCAAGACAAGAGACTGCTCCTCAGAGGAAGGGAAGCCAACAGCTGTCAGGGACGATGCGCTAGGACGCTCTGGCTGTCATGCTGCAGCCTTCCTTGAGATCTGCATAATCAGCTGCAGGGAAAGATAACAGCTAATGGGGAGGAAAATCTGACTGCTGTGGAAATTCTGGGTTTGTACCTGGTGTGATGAAAAACAGCCATTACAATTTGTCTGACCATCTGTATGGTGTGAGACTGAGATGACAAACTAATGATCTAATAAGTACTTACATTGTTAATTACCGTGGTATGCCTGCAAGGCCAGCTTTCTTGTTGTAGGTACAGGTTTTTAAGGATAAAGATAAGGCAGGGTACAGCTTGTCTGAAAAGGCAGACGATTCCTGTTTGGAGCTGGATATCTAGAGTAGGAATCCAACTGGAGGGATAGGGAATGACTGGAGAGAGTTCACAGAGGACCACAAAAATTCTGTGGGAACTGCGGCATCTCTCTTAGGAGGAGAGGCTGAGAGACCTGGGGAAGAGCAGACTGAGAGGGGATCTTCTCCACGTTTATAAATATCTACAGGGTGGCAGTCATCGGGGTGGGGCTGGGCTCTCCTCAGTGATCCAGTGCCCAGCAAGGGGCAATGGGCACAAACTAGAGCACAGTTTTCACTTGGACTTAGGGAAAAATTTATTGCTTTGACACACAAAAGAAAACAACCCAAACAAAACCAACCAAACAAAAAACCACCAGCAGCAACAACAACAAAAAAGCCCCAAACAAGCCCAAGCACAAAGCCATACATTAAAAAGCCACTTTTGCCTTAGATCTCCAAATCTTTGCAGAGATCCAAATCTTTTTAGATGTCTTATTAAACAAACCACACCTTTCCATCTCAGTGCACATAGCATATTGTTTGAAATATTAGCAGTGCTGTGCATTTGGTTAAAACTCTGCACTGCATGTGGTGCATTGAACTTTGACAGAACTATGCTGGAGAAGTTAATAAGGAATCCCTCCACAGAGAAGATACCAAAGCAGTCTGTTAGCTGTGCAAGTAATTATCTCCGTATACATTTGTGATGTTTTAAAGCAGCAGAAAATTTCCTTTCACTGGTACAGCTCTGAAATGCAGCTGATTAAAAGGCTGAACTGGAAGTATGAAATTGTGGGCTGTCCTTCCAACCCTTTGTACCCAGGCACTGAGAGAACAAATCACATTCAATACTCCAGCTGAAGCCTAGATGTGTTTAGGCATAAAATTGATTAATAATATTTATGCTTAAAAAAAGAAAGACAGCCAAGATGTCTGTTAGAGGAGATTTGGAAAAACTAAGTTTATACAAAAAAACATACGATATTTTGAGTCAGACATTGATAGCTCAAACAGCTTTAAAAATCTGAGCTCATCTCAATGTTTTAACAATTATTTGTCATGCTTATTCTAACCATGATGCTTGCTTAGCATGGTTTGCTCTGCTCTTGCTCTGCTCTTTGCTCACCTCCAATATTGCATCCAGTTCTAGTGTCCCCATCCTAAGAAGGGCACAGAGCTGTTGGAGTGAGTCCAGAGGAGGACCATAAAGATTATCCAAGGGCTGGAACAGCTCTGCTGTGAGGACAGGCTCAGGGAGCTGGAGGTGTTCAGCCTGGAGAAGACTCCAGGGGGACCTTAGAGCTGCCTTTGAATACCTGAAGGGGTCCTGTAGAAAGACTGCAGAGAGACTTTTCCTGAGGGTGTCTAGAGACAGGCCAAGGGGGAATGGTTTGAAGCTGAGGCAGAGCAAGGTTAGAGTGGAGCTGAGGATGTGTGAGGGTGGTGAGACTCTGGAATGGGTTCCCAGGGAGATTGTGGATGTCTCCTCTCTGGGGGTGTTCAAAGCCAGGCTGGATGAGGCCTTGAGCAGCTGAGTCTAGTTGAGAGGTGTCCCTGCCCATGATAGGGAAGTTGGAGCAGATAATCTCTGAGGTCTCTTCCAACCTAAGCCATTCTATGATTCTTAGTTGTACTGCTTTCCTTTTTGACTTCAGTCTATTCTGCCAATAAAGAAACTTCAAAGAAGTGTAAAACAGCTCTTTTTTGTTAAAATCCTCTCCTGATGGGCTAGGAGAGCATGAGGATAGGTGGTAGTCACTTCTTGGCTGGCCCTGGCTCTCTTTACTTGACCTAATCATACTGTTTCCCCCCCCCCCCCCCCCCCCTTAAGCCCTGTCAAAAAAGTCTGTTTGGATTCCTGGTGATAATACTCCCAGATTGACGGTTTCCGAAAACACTGAGACAGAGCAGCTCACTCAAGCAATTTCCATAATGGTATTTTCCTTTTCCCAAGGGAATGCTGACTTCAAACAGGGGCAGATTAACGAACACACCAAGCTGTGTAGTACAGTGGAATCACACAGTGAGGAAATCACACAGATGGAAATTGTTCAGAGCATATTTCAGCTCTACACCTGACTTTGACTCCAGCTTCAGCACAGATTTCCAGAGCTAAGGAATGAACAGACGCCACCAATAAATTTCATAAAAACAAAATCAAGAACAAAGTAAACCCAGAGAGCTGTAATTTATGTAGTGAATGGATGGATGGAATTATTTCATCAAAGTCATTTGACCTTTCCTATTTGCTTTTCTCCCAGACTGCAATTTCTGCTCCTTTTCCTGATGGCTGACAGTATGAGCCTCCTGATGACAGTGCAAAATTGGAATCTAATCTGATATCAGTTGTAATTATCTTGACATTACACTTTTTTATATAGCAAATCTACCATGCATAGAAAATCCAAGATGCCCCTCCTCTGGAAATCAGATTCTATCTAGACCAATTCCTTGGAGATATTTTTAGCTGAAATAAATTATCTGGTTGGGATTTTTCTGCCTTAGGTAAAATAAAACACAGCAGCCTTCCCCCTCCCCCTTCATTTTCTTTCCAGTATCCCAATCTCCCAACTAGTCTAGGCCAGAAATTCTAATGATTTTTCCTAAATTTATCTTTTTTTTTTTTTATATAATTTCATGGTAAAACATTCCATTTACAGGCAGGGAGTTTTTCATATTGTATTTCTCATTTCTTCCCCCTTTCTGAGAGGAGAATATGACTTGAGTCTAATTTAATGGTAACTGAAATTACGTATTGCTCATAGCAAGCAACAATTTTATTCATTTGGGATCTTTGTTTTGTTTGGGCTTTGTTTCAGATTTTTTTGGGGTTGTGTTTTTCTTCTATCCAGCTACTTGGGTCTCCTTTCTGCCCGTACATCTGGATACCTACTTTAAAACAGTGCCTGATTATTTTTTTTTTAAGTCTTTCTATTGTTTCATGTTTTCTGGAATATTTAGAGAGACTCAAGCTATTAACTGAAGTCATAAACTCATACTGTACAGTGTAAATTCCCAAGATCCATCTCTTCTGTATTAGCAATCCAATTTTTTCAGAGTTCAGCTCAGTGGTTACTTTATTCTACCATGAACAAACTTAACAGCTTTGCAGCTCGTCTCTGTCTCGGTCATCTGTGTAAATCAGCAGTGATATGTAACCTGATTCAACTGCTCCTCTCTCTAGAGCCATGGAACATTTCCTCAGACTGGGAGTTTTACATCCTGCAGCACTGGGGTTAGCACTGAAATATGGCTTACTGGTGTCAAAATTCATTTAATGCTTTTGATATCTGTGTCCTTTCCATTTTCTGTCTCACTCTGGGTAATGCCAATCTCTTCATAGCTGTGCATTCAGCAAGTTTATCCTTAGCAGTTTCCCTTTCCTTTTTCTTAGTTACTTGTTTATTACTATTTTTCTGTGTATCCTCTGTGTTTCCCCCACATCCTCTCTGGGCAGCCTGCTCCAGTGCTGTGCCATTCTCGAAGTAAAGTTTTTCCTTAAGTTCAAGTGAAACCTCCTGTGTTTGCCTCTTGCCCCTAGACCTATCACTGAGCACCACTGAAAAGAGCCCAGCTCCATCCTCATGTGACCTCCATCCTTCAGATATTTATCTGCAGTGAGAAGATCCTCTCTGAATCTTCTCTTTTCCAGGCTAAACAGCCCCAGGTTTCTCAGCCTCCCCTCTAAGAGAGATGCTCCTGTTCCCTCCTCATCTTCATGCCCCTCCATTGGACTCTTCTCCAGTAATTCCCTGTCCCTCTTGAACAGTTCTTTTGGAAGACAAGTTCACATAAATCTCAGAGAATCCAGGCTTATTTCAAACCCAAATTTTTTTTCATTGTGATTATCTTAATTAGTGTGGTTTGAACTGTAGCAGCCAACAGGGCCTAAAGCAAGACTCAGATCCTGGTGAAGTTATGTGCTTAGATAATTGTTCCACTCTATGACTTGGAATCAGAGAGGTAGCCAAGCCTCAGGAAGGATTATAATGAGATATTGGAAGTTCTCAGGATGCTTCCAGTGGAGATGTGGCCTCTCTGTGCATGCCGGGGTTTCTGGAGGGACAGAGGATCTGCACCAGCAGGATGAATGTGTGTTCTATTTGCTTTCTCGTTCTTTCTCCCCCTCTCTTATCTGTTTCACTGTTTGCCTTAAAGCTCTTTCATCACTGAGCTCCCTTAATATCAAATAGTAGCTAATAGAAATAGGTTCCTTTGTCTCCCATGGAACTATGCTAATTTTCATCAGCTGAAAATATGCTTCTCTTTTTTTTTAATCACCTGATTTATTTTATAACCATTTCCTATTTGTAAACAATTCATCAACTTATTTTTTTAATTTTTCTGAAGAAAATCAGACTGGAGGTATCATTTCCCTGTGGCTGTAAGGCAGTTGTGAGAACCATGCTGGCATTAAGGTGGACCACACAATTAGCTCAGCATAGATCTTGTGGTGCATTTTGTAGGAGGGGAGTGCTTGGGTGGTGGTTTTGGGGTTTTTTGTTTTGTTCTTTCTTTTCTGGAGTTCTTTCTCTTCTAGCAAAACAAAGTGAGAAGAAAGGGGAAATTTTAGAACATCCACTGTTTTGAACAACAGCAAAAAAAAAGACTAATGCTGTTTTATAAAATACTGTTTTATCATGACATGAGGTAAAAGAAGCAAGGCTTTTGTCTGAACACATTGCTTGATTTTTCAGGAAATATGCATTTAAGCAGGATCTGGGTTTTGAAGGAAGATGAATACCTTTCACCAAAAGGTATGTGTGAGTTATAGGCAGCTATGGGATATCACCTTCTCTGTCAAAAAGCTGGTTAATAGGTCAGTTTTTTAATGAGGCATTCATGGAGTTGAGGTTGATTACTTTCTCCCAGTTTGCCCCAAGCTCTGACATTTTGTGGGTTTTTAAAAGCCAGATGTCTATTTCATACAGCAGCAGAATTCACCTAGGAAGTGAAAGACCCAATGCTTGGTTCAAAGCCTGCCTGGATGTGTGTGACCTACTCTAGGTGATCCTGCTGTGGCAGAGGGGTTGGACTTGGACGATCCTCTGAGGTCCTTTCCAACCCCTAGCAGTTTGCTTCTGTAACCATAAGCCCTCAGGCTGAATTGTCTGCTCTTGCTGAGAGGGTGTAAGGTGATGGTTTATTTTCTCCTCCAAAGCAAACCCAGTGTTCTACCTCCTCTGAACTGCTAATGAAGAGGTGAGGCCATTTATAGAGGTCAGTGTAATGAAAAGAAATGACTTGTCCTAAACACACTGCTCCGTTCCATGGCAGGCTTCCAGGGTGATCAGTGATCCTTGGCGCTTGGCAGGTTAGGAAATGTTAAGGACAGACAGGAGTTACTCAGTGTGTGTTACTCTGCCTCTGAGGTAGAGGTCTGATGCTTTGCAGGCTGGGGAAATAGAGAGAAGCACTGATCAGCCTTACTGGGGAGAGGTAGGGAGACTGTGTGTCACACCAAGCTGCCAGCAAGTCCATACAGTCTCACCCACTGCCTCCAAATGGCATAGTTTACTTCATATTGTGCTCATGTTTCTTCAGTATTTATAGGCTGATCAACTCCCAAACCTTTATAGATGTATAAAAAATGCACTCTGAACAGAGAACAAAAATAGTCTCTTGCCATGCTAATGAGCAATCACTCCCCTCTAAACTGAAGTTGTTGGTGGTTGTTTTTTTTCCAAGTTCTTTTTGGTTGATTGGAAAGCTCAGACATGATTTAGAATTGTTTAATCATCAGTGTTCCCTTGGTTTAATGTGAGCTGTCTTATTTTCTAGCTCACTGAAATCTAAATCAGCTTAAAGACGATAATGCTTTCAGGTAGGAAAATATGCACTGAAGTTCAGCAGCTGCTTCTGTTTTCTCTCTGAAGTTTTGTATTGAGACAGGGTATTTTTCCTCCTATTTAGCCAGCCACTAATATAATCAACACCAAGCAGTCTATTTCAGTCTATTTGATGGGTTTTCCCCATGAACTAGCTATGTTTTCAGGGCAGGATTGAATTCATACATTGTTCAGTTCTGTGAACGCATGATTTCTTTGTTTGGACATAAGCTGCCTTTTTTTCCAGTTTCCCTTTTCATTTTATTTTTTCCTTTCCTTCTCTCTCTAAATGAAACAACTTATGAAATCTAGATATTATTTGATGACTTGCTTTGGACCCTATCAAACTTGCTGTATGATCTACTGTAGCTGGTTTCTTTTGTGCAATGTGAGCCTGCAATGAAATGTTAAGTGATTTTATGAAGGGTATTTGTCTGCTGCCAGTCATGCTTGCAACCAGGAAAATCTACCTCTCCTGGCTCAAATATTCATTTCAGAGTGAATTTATTGTGAAAATTAAGGGAAAATTTCAACTGCATGTGAGAACAAAAGCATTGCTTTTGCAGTGGGGATCATTTTAAGGTGCCTTTTGAAGCAATAACTACATTTTTGTTTCTACTACGTCAAATTTTCTTGTCCCTACTATTAGGAAACTAATGGCCTTAGAAATTCCTGTACTGGTTACACCTGAGAAAAAAAGATCCAGTGAGTATGTTCAGTCTTCCACTGGGAAGAAGGTATTTGTTTCAGTAGTGCCCAACCCCCTGCAGTTGGCTATGACTCCAAAGACTTAAGGTGAAGGCTAGATCCTAATGTTTTCCTGCAAATCTGTCAGGCAGACATTATTTAAAAAACAGAAAACAAAACAACCAACAATAACAAAACTAAACCAACCAAACAAAAAAACCCAACCAACCCCAAAAACCCAAAACCCAAAAAAACCACCCCAAAACAAAACCAACCCAACCCCCCAAACACTGCCAAATAAAAAACCCCAATACAACCCCAAGCTTTTCTTCCAAATGCTCCATGGAATTTTTCTGGTTTGGCAGAGCCCCAGATAGTTTTCAGAATCAGTGACAAACCTCTGTTGTGCATATTACCATTTGCTGTCAGCAGCTTCCAACAGTCCAGCAGGGATGAATCAAACAATGATCAAAATGTTTTGTTTATCCTGTCAAGGACAAAAGAAATCTTCTGTTATCTCGTGAAGAGAATGCAGAGCTGCTAGCAGGGAACACTGATACTAAGGAAGAGATTCTGGCATGTGAAAAGCTTTCAGAATCATAGAATTGTTTAGGTTGGAGAAGACCTCTAAGGTCATCAAGTCCAACCATCAATCCAACACCACCATGCCCACTAGACAGTGTCCCAAAGTGCCATGTGTACTAATTTTTATTGCCTAATGAAGCATCTATTACTTAGGATTTGGAGGATTTACTTCTCTATCCCAAAGCCTTCACTTGAAAAGCAATAGAGCCTTTGACTCTTTAAGCTGCTTGTTCACACTGGCAGTATATAAAGTGCAGTGTAGTCATGCAGAATCTATATTTCTACTTATCACCTTTCAGGGTACTGTAAAAATGATGAAGAAAATCTAGGACAGCAATTTTCCATTAATTAAAACAAAGTCTCCACTACAATTTACAGGATACAAAAATATCTGACAAGGAGCTACTCCTCTCCCCTTTTCTTTATCTCATAACACAGCTCAGATTCCATTAGTGCTTTCAACAGCCACCATGAATTTAAGGGCACAAAAGATATTTGCCATTTGTTTGGTTGTAATCTTTATGTATTCATGTTGGAACCAGTAAAAGGTGCCTATCAGCTGTATATATTTTAGCTATATTAATAAGATGTACTGAGCTATAAAACCTTTTATTGTTCGTTATATTCTCTCTGTGCACACAAATAATCAGAATTGAATTTTTAGCAGAAGGATTTTAGAGTCACAGAATTGTCAGGGTTGGAAGGGACCTCAAGGATCATCTAGTTCAAACTGCCATGGGCAGGGACACTTTCCACTAGATCAGGTGGCTTTAAAAACTTCCAGGGGTGAGGCTTCTACCACCTCTTTGGGCAGCCCTTTCTGGTGTCTCACCACCCTGATGGGGAAGAACTTCTTCCTGACATCTAATCTAAATCTACTCTCCTCTAGCTTGGATCCATTCCCCCCCAGTCCTATCACTACCTGACAGCCTAAAAAGTTCCTCCCCAGCTTTCTTGTAGCCCCCTTCAGATACTGGAAGGTCACAATAAGGTCTCCTTGGAGCCTTCTCTCCTCCAAACTGAACAATCCCAACTCTCTCAGCCTGTCCTCATGGGAGAGCAGCTCCAGCCCTCTGCTCATCCTCATGGCCCTTCTCTGGGCATGTTCCAGCACATCCAGATCTTTCCTGTGACAGGGGCTCCAGAACTGGACACAGTATTCCAAGTGGGATCTCAAGACCTAAAAGAGTAGGTCAGGAAAATTAGGCCTAGTAATCTTTGGAACTTTTAAGACAACCTGTGTTGGGTTTCCAGGGAAGAGAGAGAAGAATGCTCCTCACCAGCCAGCCATATCCCTTTAAACAGCTCCAGCAACCCTCACTATTTGTTTGTCTTGTTCTTTTGGGGCTGAGAACAAATGGTTGCACAAAACTTCTAACCTCCTCTGTAAAAATGAAACAAAGCACAAAGCCTTTGGAATGTTGCTTTTTTAACTCGTTCTAATTAGATCTAAGCCAATTAGCAAGCTTGTTGAAAAATATGACCTAGAGCTCTAAAAGCTTCAGCATTGCAGCCACTTGTTTATTCAGAATGTTCAAGGTTGGTAAATACAAAAGGGCAAAATTTGCTCAGCTAAGCTGTTCTTTAACAATATTTGTTATTGAATATGTAAGATTCCTTCCAAGACACTTTTCTTTCATTCAAAAGCCTTAGGAGCCAATTTTAACCTAAAAAAGTGCAGCCTGACAACAGCTGGATTGATCCAGTCGTTAGCATGTGCACTCATCTAGATAAAAAACATAATAAAACTTTGTCATTTTTACATTTAAAATTAAGAAATGCCACAGCAAATTCTACAAGTGGTCAACCTGCTGTTGAGAAAGGAGCCATGTAGTGAAAATTGTTCATATAAACTTTTGATGGAGAAAACCCTTTACAAATCTTCAGGGATTAGAGACTGCCTTAGGAGATGATGTTTTATTTTGCTGAATTGTTTTTTTTTTTATTTATTGTTGTAATTCTGCATGATTTCATTCTTCTGTTTTTGTTTTTTTTTTTTTTTTTTTTATTTCTCAGTCTCTCTGGTTTGCCTTTTTTATTTTTCCCCCCTGAAAATTAACTTTTGGTATCATGTGGCATTTGGTTGGGTTATGGATTATGCCTCTGATGTTTATTTGAGGGATAAGCAGCAAAGTCTTGTATCTGTAGGTTATTAACAGTCTTGTAGGTAGGTCATAGTTCACAGAATCATAGAACCATTTTGGATGGAGATCTCTAAAATCCTCAACTCCAAGCATCAACCCAACACCACCATGTCCCCAAGTGCCCTATCTACATTTTTATTAACATCTCCAGGAATGGTGACTCTACCTCCCTGGGCAGCCTGTTCCAATGTAAAAAAAAAAATAAAAATCCTAATATTCTCTGTATTTTTTTGCTAGTATGAAGGAAAACTCAGTGTTATAAAATAGAAAACTGCCTTAATTACAGCTGATAAAGAGACTGAGACCTTTGCTATCACTGAATTAATGATACTGAGATATGGCCCATTAGCAGCACTCAGGTTATTGTACAAACCTACCATAAATTCTAATGCACATATACAGTTGGAAGTTTGTTAGTCACATAGTAAAAATATTTCCTAATAATGCTTGACAGAACTGTATTAATAATGTCCGTTTGTGTTAACGAGACCAAAACAACAAAATGCAGGTTCAAGGTCTCTGTACCACAGAGAAAACCCCATGAACTGTAGGCAGAGAGCATTGATGTGATGCTTCTGTTTGAGTGAAACAAGTATTGCTTTTGATAAAAGCAACTTGGAGCCTTTAAATCATTGATCCAAAACATTTTTAGCAATTCTGTTTCTGCCTTGGAGACATTAAGAAATGTTTAGTTGGAGGACAACTGCATCTCAGCAAGGTAGCTCTGAATCAAACAGGACACATGTGGCAGAGCTGGAAATAGAATTTAGATTCCTTAGGTGCAAGGAATCATTAGGTACAATCCAGTTTTTATTCAATGGTATGAACATATTTCTCTGTATCACTGCTTTATATGTAACATACAAAGGAGGAAAGAAATCAGCAACCATAAATGCAACAGTGCATCTGTGTTCAATTTGGGTCAGTGTCTCTTCTTTCTTTGGAACAGAGTCATTATATTCAGTTATTAGCTTCCTCTCTAATTAGTCCAGTGATAAGTCATTTCTCTTTTCAAAGGCAAACTTCTAAGAAGAATGCAACCCTATAATCAAATGGTGCAGTATGACCTGGGAGGGAATCTGAACCAGCACTGTTATCTTAATTGAGGTTTAGTGTACCCAGAGTTTATCCACAGCTCTGCTGCTGGCTCTTACCTTTCAGTGTGGCATTTCAACTTTTATACAGTATTTAACCTACATTTCATGTAACGCTAGTCATGATTACTCTCTTAACTAAGTGTTTTGAACTCTCAGGAGGAGAAACTGCTAAATATTACTATTGGCATGCAAATGAGTTTACGGTAGGGCTACCAGTCACAGATTAATGAAAAATCTACTGCTGCAAGAACCCCAAGTGTACTCTAAGATGCCAAGTAGGTAGCACAGAAGATATTCAATCACCTCACATAAAAAGGGAAAGATGAAAATATTATGATACCCAAGAATGAGTTTCATTTGGTCAGCTCCAGCTCCCAGATGATTATACCTTTGATACTGCATTTCATTTATTTATTTATTTTTAATCCTGCATCTTTTCTGTCAATCTCCTTTTCACTAAAAATGCAGCAGAACCCCAACAAAGCATCTCAGCCTGACCCTGAGGAGCAGGGCAGCAATTAGTCCCTCTATGAGGACAGGGAGTTTGTCATTGGTAAGTCCACATAAGCCCCAAGGATATCACTTCACAGAGTTCTGTTACTGTTGTTGCACTGGCTTCATGAGATGCTTTAAGTTATTTATTTGATGTTTTTATTGTTTTAATTATTTGCAGCCTGATCTAGGTGACCAAGCTTTAGCAGGTGGGTTGGACTAGGTGACCTCCAGGTGTCTTTTCCAACCCCCACCATTCTGTGATTATACTAATTACTACTCCATTCTTCACATTATGTATTAGACTCTGACTTCTATCTACTACTTTTTCAAAGTATTCCTTTCTCCTATATATTTGCAGTAATTAATGAACGCTTTTATTTTACTTTGTTTTCTGCTCCCATCTGCTCACACTGCCTACATCTGCCTGAGATATCAAGGTTGTAACCAACATTTTCACATCCCAAATGGAGTAAGTAAGCTCTTCTTAGAAAGGCTGTTCCCTAACACCCATAAGTAGGTTAGCATTTATTTATCCTCTGTTTCTTACATTGAGTTACACCTTTTGGCTATATTTTCCTCCTTCCACCACTTTATCCTTATTTGACTACATGGATTGAGCTGTAGTACCTTTGTCATTTAGCCTTTGAAAGAGCAAACTGTGCTCTTTCTGTGCCTATAACCTAATTAAGTTTTCTTCAAATCATTTAGAGTCATTTCTCTCTGTCATCCATTTCTAACAAGCTCCACTCTGCCCTTTGTTTCTTCTTTCTTTTGCATTTTACAGACCAAGTACCCACATACTCTTTTTGCTTTCAGTCCTCAAGGAGGTCCACATATTCTTGTTATTTTGCAATTATTTAGCCAAGAAAGGGACTCAGCAATAAAATGCTGATCAGTGTAGTTGAGCTGGAGGCAATGTTGCTTACTTTTTTTGGTGTGTAAGATGCAACCTGATCAGTGGCTGACTGTTTCTAGTCAATTAAATAGTACATAGAATAAGACATACAATATTCAAAGCACTGTCATACCTCAAGATCTAGCTTTGCCTTCAAAGTGCATAGCCACATGCATGTTTAACACTCATGCCATATGATATGGATGCTTTCAATTTACAAAGAAAAGAATATATGATTTTTTTTTTTCCTCCCTAACAACCCTGGGACTCAGTCTGTACTCTGCTAGCAAAACCATCCTCACTTTTCCCTGAGGAAAGAAGGTTCCAGATTTCTGCCCCTCTGATGTCACTGCTCTCCACTGTCTTCAATCCTTGACCTCCATAAGAAATTTTGGCTCTCTAACAGGAAAAGCATTCTTTTCCTATTATGGGCTATGACATTTCACTTTGTGCAGAAACAAGGGTAAGGAGTTATCAGGCATTTGGGAAACAGCCACATATGAGGGTCAGGCCATCTCATATTGCTTTTCCTGCATTGCTGTTGATCCAGTGAGGCTTACAAAAAGCAGCAGAGATTCCTTTAATTCCCCCCTTTAATTCTCAGCCCTAATCAACCAGCACACCCAGGGGGCAGGGAAAGCAGCTTTGCAGACTGGCCCTTGCCTGTGTATTCCTTTCTGACTGCTCCAGCCTTCCTCAGGTGCTGGCATGGTTGGGTGTAAGCAAATGTGGTCTTCTGTGCTGCCTGATGTTAAAGAGAAGCTACGCAATTATCCTGGGCTTTAGAACTGAAGAGCTGGGTCTTAATCAAAGCTCCTGATTGCTTTCCTAAATATAGCCATCTAGAAGTACCCTTTCTGGTGTTGTTTTGTAAGGCTAATAGAGGAGAAAGGCTTCAGGTGCTGTATAACACAGGAACAGGGCAATTCATGTTCAGCATTCAGGGTTTGGTCTAGTCTGAGGCTCCTTTTTTTTTTTTTTTTTTTCTCAGCTCTGAAAACATGACTTCTAGGAAGGAGTGAAGTATTTGGTTGCCTAGATCACTTAGGAAAGCCTAGAGTCATGACAGATCATATATTTAGGAAGCATTAAAGGTCATTTTCAAGCCAATGGATACTTCCAGTGAATTTCCTGGCAGAAAGTTATTTTTGGTCAAAAAGCTGCAGGCACAAAACTATAGGAATTTTAAATGCTCTGTCTGCCAAAAACATTTAAAGCTTATATTTGACTGTGACAGCATTTTCTTTTCCATAACATTATTTGACTTTTCTTTGAACAAATACTCTTTTGTCCAAACCTTGCTTTTTCTTTTTACTCTGGAAAGTGACATCTCCTTGATTTATTTTATTATCACATTTTCAAGAGCTATCAAGCATTTCAATGATTACATTAATTTTTCATAACCCCTTTCACTTTCAAAAGTATTGCTTGTCAACATAATTACTTTTTAATAATCAAATGAAAATATTTACTTGTACTTTAAGAATCACCTGTATCTCAACCTAATTTAAAGATTTAAATCTAATCACATATTGCATCTCAGAAATGATAGGTGTCACATTTTTTACTTATTTAAATGACAGAATTGTATGTTAGGATACCTGATATTTAAACCAATGTAGGTAATGTGCAAATTTGAAATAAAAGGAACAAACAGGTGCTCAGAATTTTAATTAGCAAAAGTGTCAAGATAAATATGATTTTTAGTTAGTCAATGCAAATAACTTGAGTTTCCTCTAAGATTCAAGGGGAAGAGAGAGGTTTTAAAGAGACTGTGTGTAAAGGTTGTTCCACATGGTAAAATTGTCAGGTTCCAATTAATTTGCTATTTCAAATATCTTTGCAGATAGGATGTAGATGGCTGGAGTGAACTGACCTCCTCTGTCTGCTCATCAGACTGCCTTATCCCCCTCCTTCAGAAGGACAGGGGTAGGAAAATGTGATTGCAAATCTCATGGGCTAAGATAGAGACATGGAAATCACTCACCAATTAATGTCATGGGCAAACTAGACTCACCTTGGGGAAAAAAATAATTTATTGCTACTTAATAAAAGAATATGATGAAAAAAAAAAAACAAACAAGACTAAAACCACATTCCCTTCTGCTTCTTCCCAGGCTCTGTTTGACTTCTGCCTCTTTGAAATTCTGCCTACTTAGCAGCCAGGGGAGATGAAGAATGGGGGTTGTGATTGGTCATCTTTACTGCTGCTCTTTCTTGCTTGTGCTCTTCCCTGGCTCCAGCTTGATTTTTAACTGTCTGTTTGGTTTGAAGAGCCTCTTCATTTATGTGCATTCTCAGAACACAGAATTTTGAACCATTTATTTTACAGGTATTGATGGTGAGTGCTCTTGTCATGGGCTAGAGCTTTTCAGGCAGTGGGGACTTCTCTAACTGCACAGCAGTCCAAGAGAAGACACTCATATGATGACTGCATATACAGAATCAAATTTACTTATTGGAATTGAACTGTTGATAGTAGGAAATGTAAATTGATAAAAAGTGGTTGTTTTGGTTGGTTGGTTGTTTTCTTCCTGATTCCCTTAAATTATACAACTCTTGAAGCTGTCATGAATGATATTCTAAAGTAAAGAATTTTCTCACCTATCATTCCTTGTGTATGGAAACTACAGTGATGCAGACCAAAAAAAAAATAAAAAAATTCAGTAAGTCCTTTTCAAACTCACCAGGCAGAAAGAGGCTGGGAACACTCAGAAACCCAACTAAACCTTTATAGTTCTGAGTCAGAGATATTGTCACTGCTAAAAAATAGGGAGAAGTTGTAAAAGTTAAGCAGAAAATCCCAACTACTTTGTCCTTTGACTAATACCCTGGATATAGCAGCTTCTGAAGGTGGGGACAGTTCCAATGTAGCAGCTTAGCTGAAGTGATACTGGACTGCTAAAAGTTGAGCTACCACCAAACAGGCAAGGCAGGGATAAAAAAAAAGTGTATATTTTGTTGATAACCTCAGGAGTGTGGCTATTACAGCAGCAATGTGTAGTAGGCACTTCCAGTCAAGCATAAAAAACATAAACCAACCAACAAACTAAAATAAAAAAGAGCAGCTTGTCAGAGGGGTAGGAAAAAAGAAAAGAAAAACCCAAACTAGAAAAATAGATGGAGAGAGAAATCTGTTTTGGTTCATGTTTGTTTCTTTGCACACTGAAGTTTGCTTTAGCATTGTCTGAGTGCCTAATTAGATCCATGAGCACGCAGTGCTTTGAAATTCATAGGAGGTTCTGGAAGAAATCTTGCTGCATCCATCATAGTTTTATTTCCCCCCTGTTTAGGTTCATAAAGCACTGGGAGCATAGATACACAGGAAGGGCATCCACAGTAAAAATAGTGAAGAAAAAGCTGAGGAAGGCATTGAAGGGTTTGATGGGACCCTGAGCAACTTGGTCTAGTTGGGGGTGTCCCTGTTTACTGCAGGGGGGTTGGACTGGATGACCTTTAAAGGTATCTTCCGACCCAGTTGGCTCTACAAGTCTATGATTGATTCTATGATCAAGGCACAGTAGGCAGCAGTAATACCTGTAGACACCTGTCCAGATTATAGACATTGTGAACATGTTTAAGTGGTACTGGAGAAAATGGACCTTTAAATAATGTCAAATTTGTGTTAAGATATTCTGCATTTCCCCTAACAAACCATTTTGAAGTGGAGCCTTTTTGGACCTCAGATGTTGTTCTCAAAATATATGCGCATGAAAAGGAGATTTGGAGACTTTGAGGAGATGTTTATTTTTTTTTTTTTTTTTTTTTTTTCCTCCTTGAAGACTATGTGATACCACAAGAAAGAGATAATAATTTTTATAAAATATTCAGAAGCTTTTTGGGTTTTTTCTTTAAAAAAAAAAAAAGGACAGATGATGACAATTGTTCTGTTTCAGAAACTGACCCAAACATAACATTGGAATTTAATCTGGATACTAATTAAGCTTCAGTCTTTCACTATAATGACTGAAGGATTTGAAATCTGTTTGGAAACCTGTGTAAAGTTCATTTGAAGGTCTCTGTCTGGTCTGAGACTGCCAAGAAATTTCTTCTTGATGCAAAAATTGCCTTAAGGATTTCTGAAACTACTTTGGTGTCGGTTTTATATCGACCAGTGCCTTCTGCTCTGGATCACTGCTCCTTTGGGAATACATTTATCATCTCATGGAAGTTTTTGCAATATTTCAAGGTATAAGGAGAAAGAGCTTATTCCACTAACATGCAAAATGAAGAAATAGTTTGATAATTTGGATATAGATGGTTAAATTTGAAGAGATAGGAAGTGAATTCTCCCCCTCTTAAAAGCTGCTTTTTATTAATTTGGGTTTTTCATGCTTGACTGGAAGTGCATTTTTACATTGCTACCATAGTGTTCAGGCTTCTGTTACTACTGAGGGGCAAAAAAAAAAGTGAATCTGTTATTTATAGTGCCTTGTCTCCATTCTAGCATTGTTTTAACTAGCTACTGCTTTAGGAGGAGTTTCCACCTTCAGAAGACACTGCATCCAGAGTGTTAGTCATAGTAAAACACTTTTGGGCTCACTCACTCAGGATAGAGCAAAAGGAAATGTGATTTACCCTGTGACTACCTCTGAGTATGGTTTACCTTCAGACTTTCTTCTGTGTACTCTTCTGTTATCAGCTTGACAAATCAAGGAAGATTGTGTAGCAATTCACTACAGCAACCCCAGAGCTCCTGTCTTTGTCATGCCTTATCCTCCAGCTTCTCAATGTGAATGCTGCTTGGAGTCAGGATTCCTCTGATGTGAACTTCAATGCAATCTGCACATTTATTAATTGATGCACCTAGGCTGTTAATAGAAATCTTAATTTCTGTGCTATGAGGGGTTTTATCCCCCCAACCCCCAATGAATGAGGCTTGCCACCTGAAAGGCAGGAAAGAAGAAATTTATTCACAGAATGCAGACACAAAGGCTGGTTGAATCACTCCAGGAACCCATGAGTTAGATGTATGCAGCTTTCCAACCACTTGTTATACAGATTTAGTAAATTAATGCTGTTCTTCCATCTTGCTTGGAGATTAGATCTGAAGGTTAATGAAAATCTTTGGTAAGAACAGTGTGTTTGAAGAGAGTAATCAAAAATATACCTGCTTGGCATGGGAATTCATCAAATCACAGAATGGTAGGGGCTGAAAGGAACCTCTGGAGATCATTGAGTCCAACCTCCTCCTGCCAAAGCAGGGTCACCTAGGAAAATTCGTGCTGGCACTCTTTAAAAGCTCCTTGCAGGAAGGGGCTTCTAGTGATAGGACAAGAAGGGAACAAATTGAAGCTTGAGGAGGGAAGATTGAGACTGAAGATTAGGAAGAAATTCTTGGCAGTGAGGGTGGTGAGACACTGGCACAGGTTGCCCAGGGGAGGTTGTGGATGCCTCCTCTCTGGAGGTGTTCAAGGCCAGGCTGGATGAGACCTTGAGCAACCTGGGCTGGTAGGAGGTGTCCCTGCCCATGGCAGGGGGTTGGAACTGGATGATCTTTAAGGTCCCTTCCAAACCATTATATGAATCTATGAAACTTTCTCAACCTTTCCCCCACTGTAGGCAGTGTTCTTAATTAACTTATTTTGTAATTCCTCTCAGCTTTGGATGCTAACATCTCTCTGGTGTGAGCCATTTTGCAGCTAATGATTCACACCATTATTTCTTGTGAACGTATGCTGGGGCTTTGGTGTACACTGCAGGCAGAATGCTGAGCATCTTTGGGGTGTGTTTGGTTTCTGATTCATTGAAAATGCTGCCTGATTTCAGTGTTTATTTTATTTCTTTTTCCTAGACTTTTTGTTCATGGAGACTGTTTCTATCAAGAATTAAAGTTCACCATGTGCAGAACTTGAAAATGAAGGTTAAATTGTGGTCTTAGGTTGACAGTTGAACTTGATTTAAAGGTCTTTTACAACTGAAACAATTCTTCCTTTCTGTGAAATGATTGTTAGCAGAAAGGAAGAATTTAATATATATAGAGAGAGATTTAGAGAGCTAGTAGATTGGTTAGAGCTATTTTCTACCAATTTCCTTCAATATTTCTCAGGGGAAAAAAATTCTGTGTCAGTTCTGGGAGGTTTTGGAGTACATGCAGTGCTTCAGTGCTGTCTCATGCCACAATTCATAGTTGGGAAGTTTAATATTTTTATAATTAACATGAAAAATGCAAACCATTTCACCAGGTTGTGCTGATTTAACGCTATGCTGTATAATGTTATGTGTAGGATGACCTGGAAGCTCATGGCTGGGTTTACATGTGGGGTTTGGTTCAGCAGCAGCCTTTTGAAGCAAACCTCACAGTAATTCTGCTTACTACAGATGGGTTTGGTTTGCATGATGGTTTCAGAGAGTGCCAACAGGATGCCTTACAGGGCAAACTGAACCAGTAACCAGTTTGCTTTGGATGGACAAATATGGCACAGCACAAATCATATTTATTCCTCAGCACCAGGGCTTGGAACAGCTCAGGATTTGCAACAAGAACTGCTAGTAATGAAAGGTGATACTGACAAGATATTATTTGAATAAAGATCCACTCTGAGATCATCCATTTTGTGCTGAGCAAATTAAAGGTTATTTGTGTAACCTCTTGCCTGATGAGGTAAGGGATTAATTATGATGATTATTCAATCAAAAATAAATGCAGCCCTTGCCCATATGTCATGCAAGTGAACAAGGTGGGGAAAATGTGAGGGGCTAATGAAGGAGATAAATGTAATTATTCTGGTGATGCCAGGCACTTGTGGAGACATGGAAGCATATGGATGTTGTCTCCCTGATGCTCATTCTGTTTTATCATAACTCTAGAATGTATTCTACCAAACTTGCTACCAAACTACCTGCTCTTCTGACAAAAGGAATAGTTATAAATGCCCAAACATTCACAAAGTGAGCAAGTTCTGCAGTCCTTTCTCAGGTGTGCATAGACAAGTATCTGCCTTGATCAGTAGTTTAGAATACTTGGTCAAGGATGTGCTCCCAGAGGTTGCTTTGCATGCTTAAGTTTGATCAAAACTCTAGGTCAAGCCCTAATGTGCTTCTCACATTTGTATTAGAATGTTCAAGCAGTAACTTTGTTTGATCACTGGAATTCAGTGAGCCCTTTACAACCAGATCACAGCTTTGCTGGCAATGCTAATGCAATGTAAATTATGGATTAGCATAGAGCAGGTGAACAGAAATAATTCATTGATTGTCATTCTAAAAATAATTTTTAAAAGGCTTCAGATTAAATCATGAGCCAACAAGCTGAGATGTAACCTAAGGGTGGGGATCATTTCCTTAAGCAGCCCAGACATTGAAGAGAGCTGGTATGTGCTCAAAACCTCACCAAAGCTTTCACACAGGATCACAGTGTGGTGGGGATTGGGAAGGACCTCTGGAGATCATCTAATCCAACTCTCCTGCTAGGGCAGGTTCACCTAGATCAGGTTGCACAGGGACACATCCAGGTAGGTTTTGAAAGTCAAGAACTGATAAATAATGCTGCAGATAGCATCAGTGGTATTCCTCTATTATTTGTGTTTGGAAGTACATGACCTGAGCTTGTAATGCTGTTAGGTGCTAGAGCTGGCACTCACACCAGGTGATGGCCAGAATCCATAGCTTTGGTTTGGTCACACCTTTTCAGCCTTCTGAGAGACGATGTTCATCCAGTACTTACTTATTTACTAAAAAACAAAAAAAAAAAGGCAAAGGATAAATTGTATGTAACTTCTCAAATTTACCAAATGAACAAACCCACACAATTAATACTAAGGATGTACATAATTAATCAGTGCAGCTGAAGAGGTACCTTAACTGCCTTTTATCTCTGGGCAGAAATCCAGCATCTCCACGGTAATTCACTTCAGGCTAATAGATAGTATCCTTAAACACACTTAACCTTACTCTGACTAATACAGCATGCAAGCCTCATGTTGTTTTGTCCTTTGAGACAGAGTGCCTTGCATTTGTTGCAAGAACAAGCATTTATTTCTCTTCTACCAAAAGCAGCAGAAGGAAGACCAGAGTGCCAAGATGCAGAAAACAGAATATAAACTTGCAAGGATATCATCAGCATTTTTTCCAGTAACCAGGATGAATCTTCTGGAGAGTTCCTTGTCTGCAAGTTCAGCTTTGCAACAGGTAATCAGTGTCCCATCAGTGTCACCTGTCAGGTATCTCTTGAAAGGAATAGGTCAGTAAAACACAGATCTAGGTGATCCTGCTCCAGCAGGGTTGGATGATCTTCAGAGGTCCCTTCTAACTCCTATCATTATGTGACTGTGTGACACAATCCAAATGAAAGGGACTTGAATTTCCCTTCCTGAACGTTGCAAATGTGTTCTGGTAACCATCCTCATTTGTTCAATTTCCTCCTTCTGCTTTACTGCTCTCAGAAATGTTATTTCCCACATTCTTGCTCTCAGTGCTGTCCTTTATCTCTACAAGATCACACACAAAAATTTCCAGCTGCTGTGAGAAAGTAAAGAAAGTAAAGTCAGCATGGAGCTTTTAAGGACAAATTTGGCTCCCTGAAGAGGTGCAGATCCTGAAAGGAAAGGACTGTGATAAGCTTGGATTTTGGAGGAGAGCTGTGCAGGCCATCTTAACCCAGCTGAGGGGGTGAGGCTGCTGCAGAGCTGCAATAGATATGTTATCACACTGGCTGAAGAAGGCTCTGAAGGCCCTTTATACCTCTAGATATTTTTTTTTCCCTCTCTTTTTCATTCCTTGGTAAATCTGTGCTTGGAAAGACAAGCTGGAAGGCTTTAAATGTGGGTAGTCACTCAGGCAAGAGAAAATCACTGAAATTGTAAGGCAGGAGCTTCTAGAGAGGAAAGATTGCCTGGTAGTTACTGCACTAAACAAAATTTAGTTTTCTACTGCAAACTCCCTCAGATTTTAAACTACCAGTTTAATGTTTCTATTTTTGTTCCCATTCTGTAGAGTGGAACTAATATGGCTAATATGTTTCTGAGAGTATTACTGTGACACACACAAGTAGGAAGCAGAGGGAGAATTAATGGGAGCAGGAGGAGAATTAATTTGGGATGATCACAGAATCATAGAGTCAGTCGGGATTGGGAGGGACCACAAGGATCATTAGTTTCAACCCTCCTGCCATGGGCAGGGACACCCCACACAAGATCAGGCTGGCCAGATGATTCTTTGTTTTCTAATATATCTGTGTTTGCAGAAGTGGGATATCTTGCGTATCTGACTCACGCTTACAGAAGAGATGAATGTCTAAAAAAAGCTTATTTACCTCTTGTCCTAACAGTCTTTGCTGCTTCCTAAAGTGCAGAGGTTCAAAACTGGGCGTTCAAGGATTGCACTTTGTCTTGCACCATCATAGATAATACTTAAGTAAGTTGTGTGCATTCATTAAATCGTTCTACTTGCTGCAAAACAAACTGTGCCCTGTTAGTTCCACTGTGAGCTAGCAAGTCAGGGATGGATCAAAGCATTTTTATTGGCTGAATCTCATTGATTTCAATAGCCCAGAGATTAATAGATTCGAAGAATGGTTTGGGTTGGAAGCGACATTGAAGATAACCTGATGCAACTCACTGCTATGGACAGGGACACCTCCCACCAGCCCAGGTTGCTCAATGTCTCATCCAGCCTGGCCTTGAACACCCTCAGGGAGGGGACATCCACAAACTTCCTGGGCAACCTGTTCCAGTGTCTCCCCACCCTCACTGTCAAGAATTTTTTCCTAATCTCCAGTCTAAATCTTCCCTCTTCAAGCTGCAATCCATTCCCTCTTGCCCTATCACTCCAAACCCTTGTGAGAAGTCCCTTCCCAACTTTCTTGCAGGCCCCTTTCAGGTAGTGGAAGGCTGCTCTAACATCTTCCCTGTTTAACTGTGTCAACAGCAACATTCCTCCTAATCTCACAAAACAGTTTATTGGTTTCTTTTAAATGGTAATTTTATTAGAGGTAAGTAGTGGATGTGTTTCGTTTGAGGTTATTGAGGAACTCTTCCCTGATAAGCTGAAGAGACAGCTTTCAATTAGTTGTGCAGGTTGTAAACTGTATATTTTGGATGGGTTTGTACTCTTCCTTTACTCATTAGCAATAAACACCCATAGCACATTTAAAACCTGAAAAATTAAGTATACCTTTTTGACTGGAGTTGCAATAAAGAGGAGATTTGGAGCTTCCACAAAGCTGAGCTACAAAAACAGCCAATAAAATTATTAGAATTCTTAAGTCATCTGTTGTTTTGGGTTTTTTTTTTCTTGACTTCTCTCAACCTTCCAGTTCGTCCCAAGCTATTCAGGCTAATGTTAAAAAGATGTAGATATGGTAACTTTTCCTTAATAGTGTCCTTTCCCATAATAAGTGTACATTATTAGGACACATGGCTCTCTTGGGGACCTTTTAATTTGATTTAACACACATATAAACCATTTTATGAATAATGTATTTGGAGCTAGATCCCCAAACAGAGTTAAGAAAGGAAGTAATAAAGAGAGAGTCTGTTTCTGAGTGTGCAAAAGGGCTCCCAAAACTCGTGTACCTTCTGCTACTGTAAATACACTCCCAGCTGGTAACTTCTGGCCAAAGAATTGGTGGAATAAGATTTCTGCCACTGTTAAGCAGTAGCCAACAGAGCTGCTAAGTAAAATACCCTTAAAGGAGCATGACAGATTGCTCAGCTCTCCATGTAGAGAGCAATGGAATCTGCTGAGAGACATTTTGGACAATGCCTCCTGCTGGTCTGCTGAGCACTGGTGGTGAACTCAGTAGTATACAAGTCAAATATGAAGGTAATTCCCAACAGCAAGTTCTTTTTATCAAAAGATAGACACCCGGTCACAGATCAGCCTTTGCAATGCTCCAGCTTTCTAGTAGCTTACCCACAGAATATCTTTTAGTTCTGTGGCTCTCCAGTAAGAAGAGAAGTTACAGTGGTGGTGTGCTATCCAGACGCTGTTCATCTGGAAAAAGCTAATGAGAGAAGCACAGATAACTGTGCTGCTCTCACCACCTCATGGTTACTTGCTGTCAGCTGACACTAATCTTACCTATATCAATGAAACACCTCATCAAAGCCTATTTCAATCAATGATTAGTTTTTCTTTGGTTTCTGAAGTGGATAAGAATTATAGAATCACAGAATTGTTTTGGTTGCAAAATACCTCTGAGATCCTCAAGTCCAACCATCAACCCCACACTAACATGGCCACTAAACCACATCCCAAAGTGCCATGCCTACAAAGGTTTTGAATAGCTCCACCACCTCCCTGGGCAGCCTCCACTGCCTGACACCACTCTTTCAGTAAATCTTTTTTTCCTAATATCCAATTTAAGCCTCCCCTGGTGCAACCTGAGGCCATTTCCTCTTGTCCTTCCACTTAGAATCATAGAATCAAGAAGGCTGGAAGAGACCTCAAAGATCGAGTCCAACCTGTCACCCTAAACCTCATGACTATCTAAACCATGGCACCAAGTGCCACGTCCAATCCCCTCTTGAACACCTCCAGGGATGGTGACTCCACCACCTCCCTGGGCAGCACATTCCAATGGCCAACCACTCTCTCTGTGAAGAACTTTCTCCTCACCTCCAGCCTAAACCTCCCCTGGCGCAGCTTGAGACTGTGTCCTCTTGATACTAGGGAGAAGAGACCAACTCCCACCTGGCCCAAATCTCCTTTTAGGAGAGTTGTGGAGAATTGTTTTCTCCAGACTAAAGAGCCACAGTCCTCTCAGCTGCTCAGACCTGTTCTTCAGGCCCTTCAGCAGCTTTGTTGCCCTTCTCTGGATGCATTTTTATCTGCATCTAGTTATTAAAGCATTGGAAATGACTCCCGGGAACTGTATCTTATTAGCTCTGCTTCTCAGGTTTCTATCAGCTGGGACTTTGCAGCTCTTCTCTCTTGTCCTGTCACAATCTTACATTAACTTCATGTTCATCTACTGATGATTTCATACAAGCTATTCAAGTACAAATAATAAGTTTGTGGTCTCACCTCTGAATAAAAAGAAGCGGGACAGGAATTCCACAATTACTTTATTGCTTAGACAACTTTCAGCTAAAGTGCTAAGGTAAAAGATCTTTAAACACTACTTAGTGACCGAAGTGTGACAATGATTTAATGATCACCTTGTGACATAGCTGAGTAGAAATACTTCAGCTTTCACCACTGCAAAGTTATATTTTCGAAAAAAAGCAAATCTGCTTGAAAAGCTTCAAGCTGGTGCAAATGTAAAATCATCAGGTAATGTGAGTTAGCAATTTTCAGAGCTGGCTCTGCCTCAAGTCATGTAGCTCCTTCTTTGAATTTTTGATCCCTGAAAACAAGTCTGTGTAAACTACTCCTGGAATGACTCCTTTTACATTTCTGAAGAAGACTGATCATTACTTTGACATCTTAAGAGGTGAGTGCTGTTTCAAGAAGGTTGTTTTAAAAAAAGGAGCACCATTTGGTATAAAATTATATAAGCTCTGGATATGTTTTATTCAGCAAGCAAGGCATGTTAATCACTTTACAGAAGGTAAAAGAAAGAGTTTCTGCCTGAAGAACTATAATCTAGAGAGATAAACATGAAGAGATGAAGGGGCTAGTCAAGAGGAAAAGATATACTTTAGCTTATTTGACACAAAGCAGGGAGTTTCACCAAGCCAAAAGAAATGGGGTAACAAACTGTGAAGTTTGTAAAGCATGTCAGAAAAATCTTGCAAAAATTGGCCTCTGTTAGGGGGCTAGATGCAAAGAATGTCTTACTGGAACAATGAAGCTTTAAAACAAATTGTGGTACACTATGATAAAATTTAATATGAGGAGAGCAAAACTCAAGTTCAGACTTAATTCCTGCAGCATGAGACAAAATGTTAGCCTATCCTGTTTGACTTTTCATTCCCCAGGTGGCAAAGCAAAGTATTATTACCTGGAAAAGATGATGTAGCTCTGGATTTGCCAGCAGAGTGATGTCAGTCCCGTCAGTCTCTAAACCAGAGGGTGGGCAGGCAGATGTGAGCATCACAAAACCTGGTTAAGACATAAAAATACTCTTTTGGTGGAGTCTGAGTGCTCAAAAGCTTGCCTAGGCAGGAGAAACCTCTGTACAGCTTGGGAGTGACACAGCTCCTGGTGAGCTAAGAATGGCTTTGAAAGGTGATCCTCACAGCTAGATGCTTGGATTTCACCTCTCAGCTGGAGGTGACTTCCAAAGGGGAATTTTTTTTTTTTTTTGGTGGTGATTTGCAGATGAATCATTGATCAGGGTTGTTAATGGAATTCCTTGGTCCTCAAACTCAAGACCATGCTGAAGCTGTCAGCTGACATAAATTAACCCAAGCTGGTGTCATCTTTGAGGTTTTTACCCAGTTAGAAGGACTGCATGACCTAAGTCCCTGCTCTTATAACTGTGTGTGGCTACAGGGGATAAATTTGTCCTAATGAGGAAAAGTCTGCTCACATTCCATTCCCTTTAAATGCTTGGTGCATTGAAAGGGAATGGAATGTGAGCATCTCTCTGTCTTGTGATTTTATTGTGATGGGAATTCTTCCCAGTGAGGGTGGGGAGACACTGGAACAGGTTGCCCAGGGAGGTTATGGATGCCCTCTCCCTGGAGGTGTTCAAGACCAGGTTGGATGAGACCTTGAGCAACCTGGGCTGGTGGGAGGTGTCCCTGCCCATGGCAGGGGGGTGGAAACTGGATGAGCTTTAAGGTTCTTTCCAAGCCAAACCATTCTTTGAAGCTGCAATTTGACTGTATATTACTAATTTTTCTCAGCTTTGTTGTGGGATACATATGGATGGGAAAGAGAGGTTCTTCTAAGATATCCATTAAAAATGCAGTACAAGATTCTGAAGAAAGTTTAGATGAGAAGTACCATATGAGCTAGGGAGAAATGAGGTTACATTTAAATTAGAATTACATTTATGTGTATATATATATATACACACACATATTGTTTAATCTGCTTCCAGGAATGTAATTAGAAGCCTGACCTTAAATTAAAAAAAAAAAAAATCTGTTATTTTGCTATTAAAGCCATCTGGTTCTGGAAGACAGGTGTGAAAAATGGCATGAAAGTGGTAAAAATTGGACTTTGCTCTCCTCAAGGAAGTGATGAATCAATAGAAAACAGGAAGCATCCACATTGTCTGAAGAGACTGAACACCAGAGGCCACAGCTGGGTAAATTTCAGAGGCTGAAGAAGTGGCCAGGAGGCCAGAGTAAGGGCTTCTCCAACTGCTGTTTTGGGTAAAGCATCTCACTCCCCTTATCTGCAAATAAGCTTCAGATGGGTAAACGCTAATAGCAGCTGACTATTTTTAGTGGTCTGAATAGACTCCACAGACATATCACAATAGCTCCCATAATCCCTGCCTTATATAATTTAAATACCAGATGCAGTGCTAAATAAAACCAATTAAGTAATGTGTATAGTTTTGGGCTGGTGGCAGAAACACCAAATATGGCTGAGAGTGCAATGTAAAAACAGTTGCTGGTTTGTGCTCTCTTCTTCTTGGGTTGCTCAGCATTAGCAGCTCCCAGTAGCAGCTCTTGTCATAGAATCAACCATAGAATGGTCCAGGTTGGAAGGGACCTCAGACATCATCTACTCCAACCTCCCCAGGGATGCCTTATAACTAGACCTGGCTGCTCAAGTAATTTAATGTCCTTAGTAATTTTCTTTTTAGTGATAATAAACCATAACAAGACCAGAATAGTTTAGAAATGAGAGTTTGATATTTGGAGAAACATAGGATTTTCACAAATCAGGATATAATTCTGAAGTAATTCTTTTGCCCTCTGTGAAAGCATACCAAAAAAGACAAGAATTGCTAATTTCACTTCAGTCTCCTTGTGGGTTTTATCTGGGTACTGTTCCATGAGATGGTTGGCCAGTGGCTGTGGCAGTCACTGTTGTGTAGTGCTAGTACATTGCTGCCAGATAAATCATCTCTTTTTAAGTGATGCATGGTTGAATACCAGTGTAAAATTAAAGTTGTCAGAGGGTGAGAAGCAAGTCTATACAATAGGAAGATCAGGCAGCCTGGAGGGCTGAAATAACAGTGGTTTCTTATTTTAGAAATGTCAACAGCCAATACACCTCCCAGGGAAATGCAGGAGAACTTTTCCTTGGCAGTGTGATGGGAGAAAAAATAAAAAAAGGAGAGTTATTCCCAATCAAATATAATATGGTAATATATTGTGATACAATGAGAAACTCTGCATGTGAAAGGTTTGTCCATGCTTCATTTTAGCCTTTTTAATTTTTATTCTTAGTGTGGTTTCTAGCAACCATCGGTGAAGAAAATTGGTTGATTTCTTGTCTCATAAGCTGTTTTTAAATTTGTTGTATCTGCCAGGCCTGTGCAAGCACCTTGAACATCCCAGAGAATTTCAAATATCGCTGGGTGCCAGTGCTTAGGCAGCCAAATCACAATCCAGATGTCCTAATTTTCAGCAGTAACCAGGGATGTTCTTCCACATTTTAAAGGGGCTAGATAGGAACATTTATACAACAGCTCAACCTTTGCCCATCACAACTAATTATCCTGGACTCTCCCTTTTCGTAAATGGAGAGAAATGGAGACTTCGAACATGCAAGTCAACTGCTCTATTTTAATGTTATGGAGTAACACATTAACAAAGCAATTATCACATTTAACCGCCTGCAGACTGCCTACCAGACATCTGAGTTGAACTTAGGTGCTGTGGAAAAGATGAGGTTTCAAAAATGATGCTTAGGAGATGTTCTATTCATTGCCTCACCCGGCAAGCACCATGGACAACAAAGCTCTTCAAAGATCTGTGAAAGGGAGGTATTGAAACTCAGCTTGTGTCTCAGATTCCAGGTGTCAAGGGTTCTTTGAGCATGTTTAACAAATACAGATAACACTGCTTTATGTATAAAGTACTGTGGCCACCTCCACCTTCATTGAAAAACATTTTCTTCTCCTTCAGGTAGTTTCTGCTTTAGGGACAGTGACTCTGCTGCAAAACAAATAATCGGTGTGGAGAGGAGAAATCAGTTCTGCTTGTGCTCAGCAGAATGGAGCCTTCAGAATGCAGACCTTTAGCTTTTGGCCTTCTCTTCACCTTTACTTGATGTTTTCCTAGACCCGTGGCACTTGCGTTTCCTATTACACAACATGGGCTTCAAGATACGGGAGGAGGAGGAATAATACAGAGGAGGAAGCAGCCCATCATCTACCTTCTATGTCATGCCCTCTGCTTGAACAGTAACTCTCAAGTGCTTGCAAACGAGAGGTGAGGTTTGATGCTGAGAAACTTGGCTCTTTTATTCTGTCTTGTTTGGTTGGTTGGGTTTGTTGTGAGGGTGGAGGGTGTGGGGGGTCGGGTTGGTTTGCTGTTTGATTTAGGGGGGGGGGTTGCAGTTTTTGTTTTGGGTTTGGTTTGTGGGTTTGGGGTTTTGTGTTTGGTTGGTTGTTTTGTGCAATTCACAACGCTCTTACACAGAGGAGGACCACTGTGTCTAGCACTTTGTACACCATATTTAAGTTAAGGGTGCAGCCATCTGAAGCAGAGTCTGTGCAGCCTGGCTCATGTTCCTTATCTCCAGGGCTGTTCTCTGGGACTCAGCGTTTCCCCTTGAGCAGGCAGCTTCCTGCTTGAGCTCTGGTGCCAAAGAGTTCAGGCTTTGTGCAGTCAGTTGAGAGTCCAAGCAACTCAGCCATTTGAAATTGCTTCTCAGAGGAACCTAATGTGTGGCTGTTGATTCAGTGGATAGGCCAGTTAAGGAAAGGAGGTGTTCTGTACTGCCCACAACGACTGCTTTGCTTTCAGGTGGTGCAAAGCCAGAGACAGTTGCCTAGGGCATGTATTCTGGCTCTTGCTGTTAAGCTCTACTGACTTCCAAACTCTGCAGTGTTTCTCCTGAAGCACATTTCTGCACAGTGGGTGCTGCGATCTCTAGCAGACGTACCTAGCTATCCGCAGGCATCTTGGCATGCTGACTGTGAACAGAGAAGTCAGTCCTACTGTTTACAGAGCTCTCTAATTGAATTAGTGAACCTTATTTCTGCAACACAGAAGTATTCCCACTGAAACATTCAAACATAAACAGCTCATGCATAAATTATTTGCTCCTACAGAAAGCTATTAGGCTAGAGGTACCACTTCCAGGACATCTAAATGCTGTAGAATGACTTTACAGAGGAGTGTTATGAAAAGTAAAAGGAGGTTCTGGAGATTCACTTCCTGCTACCAAGAAAAGGAGAGTTCTGTTATCCAGCAGGAATTTAGTTTCTTATTTCTCCACTACCCTACTGTGATATGTGACATTGCGCACATCCCTGATGCTGCAAGGTGCTAGAGCAGGAAATATGTCAGGACCATTGTCTGTGAGCATCATATTCTTGAGTGAAATGGACTGGTAATACTCAAATTTTGATATGCTGCATCCTGTTTCTTGTCAAGTTTCTACTGGTTTAGACACATCATCTTCATTTGGTCAACACTCCTGAATTTTATTTCTTTCTGCTCTCTCCTTTCCTCTGCCTTCAAAACTGGCTTGTCAAAATGACATGCCTGGTCCCATTTCAAGCCTTCTGTTTTCTGTAAACTTAATTTTGAGGCACAGAAAATAAAATGAGACTGAAAATTACTTCTCAAACATCAGTTGATCAGTTTATGGACTTCAACAGACACTTCTCTTTTTTTGCTGTATTCAATGATCTCTTACTTGGATCAGACAGCTCACCCACCTGTTCTTGTACAAGGGTTTTCCAGACTGTTAGGTTTAATTGTTCACTTCAGAATAATTATGACAAAGAAGAAGGCTGAAAACATGCATGTTCCCTTGCAGCCTGAGATTCTGCCTGCATGTTCCCATCTAAAATTAGTGGCACTGGCAGTAATTTGAAATTTAGATGAAGTCAAAGACTTCCTCCAGGTTTTTCATGGGCATGTGGCAGAGGATTTTGCTTAGTCAGTGGAAACTTAGATAGGAGAGAGGTTGCCAAATTGTCTTAAGGTAGAGAGGAGTGAAAAATGCTGTATGCCAAAAGCTATGTTGTAAAATCAGTGAAATGTGCTTATTTCAAAGATTGTACTTTTATTCACTGGTGTCAGGGAATTTTACTAATTACTCCTCTGTGTTTTAACTAGAGCCATTTAAGAAGAAGAAGAAAAAAAAACTACAAATGGAATATGTCTAAATCTCTGTAGGACTGCAGAAAGGCAGGGAGATCTGTAACTTGGAAGATACAAGAGAGTTTCATTACATACTCAGAATTTCTCTTTAGCCATTCAGTAGGGGCTACAACTTCTCTATTGATGTCAATGTGATAAAAGATTTACATTACAAAATGTGTGTGTAAAGCATACTCTCTAGTGAGATGGCAAAGTGAAATGATTTATTTTTTGGCATAATTTTAAATGTCATCAGCTAAGCTGAAGGGAACCATTTGCCAATAAGTATTAATTCCTGCAGTCTTACCAACAAGAGAATGTGAAATTATTTGTGTGATGTGTGGAGACAAAAAAAAAAAGGACCAAAAAACCCACAAAGAAATGTAACTCTTGCAAAGGAAATGAAGGTTGTTGGGGGAAAAAAAAAAAAAACACATGGAAGTCTCCTTTACAGTGTTATAACCTTACCTTAAAATACAGATGATGCTGACTAATGTGCACTCTTTAAATAGGAAAAGACGTTCATTCCCAAATGGCTTCTGCAGGGATTTGAGATGCTTTTAGATTTTAACATCCTATGTCAGACTCTGTTTTCAGCCCTTGATTTGATTTGGGTTTAATCTACAAGTTAAGATTAATCTAAATCTGTATTTGAATAATAATGGCTGTGCTTGACTTGGAATCATTCTATTCCTGTAATAACTACTTGGGACAGAGGACCTGGAGTTGGTTACTCTGGAGAAGGAGAGGCTCAGGGGAGATCTTATTGCTGTCTACAACTCCATGAGAGCAGGTTGAATTGAGGTGCTGGTTTCCTCTCCTTAGTATCAAGTGATAGAATGAGAGGAAGTGGCCTCAGGTTGTGCCAGGAGAGGTTTAGGTTGGATGTTAGGAAAAACTTCTTTGCTGCAAGAGTGGTCAGGGATTGGAACAGGCTGCCAAGGGGGGTGGTGGAGTCCCCATCCCTGGAGGTGTTCAGGAAACATGTAGATGTGGCACTTTGAGACATGGTTTAATGCTCATGGTGGTGGTAGCTTGGTGGTTGGACTGGATCTTGGAGGTCTTTTCCAATCAAAACAATTCTGAGGTTCTATAGCAGGTAATGGAAATGTTTTGTAACGATAGCCAGGGCGATTAGGCTCTCACACTACCTGGTTTTTGTTTTCCATGCTGAATGCCTTATGATGTCAATCCAAGACCTGTTGTGCTCTGACTGCAAGAAGAATTGTCTGTCATATCCTCACACAATGTGTATGTAGGTTCAAGCAGGAGAAAAAGCCACGTGTTTGATTTGCAGCTGCATAGCAACGCTGCTTTGTGATACTAATTACTGTGACAAAGCTTTGCTTGTTTGTCATTCTTTTAAAGGCATTTAGTTGTGCTGTCCTGAATTAATGACTACATCACTTGTCAGATGCCCAAGAAATTGATGCAAGCTTGAAACTTTATTCAGCAGTATGAGGAGATGTTTATATCTTTTCTAGAGTGTGATCACTACTAAAATTAAGCTTTTGTCATTCAGTTCTGCTGGAACTCTACTGCACAGGCTAACCAAGTGCACACCAGGGCAAGAGATAACATGTTTTCTGTTTCCTTACTTAATCATATTATTATTGTACTTAATCTCAAAAATAGGCTAGCAAATAATTTGATGTGAATGATTCCATATGGGATATTGTTTAATGGCCACAGTGGTGTTGGGTTGACAGTTGGACTCGATCCTAGAAGTCTTTTCCAACCAAAACAATTCTATCATTCCATATTGCAGATGTAAACTGATAATTATTAGTGTCTCCTTTTGATATAATTTTCTTTATTGCTAGCAGCACCAAATTTTTTGAGCCAAAATTCCCTTTTTTTCCTCCCCTTCCACCATTTCACAGCATTGGTGGTTCTCACTGAGCAAACAGGTATTTTTTTTTCATAAGTGCCCAGTAAATACTTTATTAACTGACCACTATTTTAAATTTGACTCCAAGAACAAGGATTTCCCCATGGGCCTTTTTGAGTTGCTCATTTGTACGCTTTTTGTTTATTTACATTCTTTCACTTTCTCTGCTTGAACTTTGTGAAGAAAAATTAAAAAGTCTTAAAACCATCACAATGTTCAAAATGCACTTTAAATTACAGTCACAAACTCTGTCAAGTGTCTTACATACCAACTAATTTTGCTTGCTTACATGGGGCAGTATAACATTTTATATGTTCAAATTGCTGTTCCAAATAAGGTAAAGATAATTTGAAGAAATTTAAACATACCACAAAAACACATATATACACAGGAGAACTAAAATTGAATATCTAAACCCAGCCCTAAAGTATGGAAGCAGGTGTGGTTTTTAAAATCCAAGGAATTTCAGTTATGTTTGCCCTTAAAGTGATTTTCAAAGCTATTTGAATTTCTGTAGCTGATACAATTGGTAGCCTATAGAGAACCTTTACAAACTGGAAACTCCCAGGGATTTTTATGCCTTCCTGCAGGTAGAACATCTCTGATGCCTCATGTTAATGTCACACCTGAGCCTGCTGAGTACCTTCAAGCCATATTTTTTTCCAAAGATGATCCAAACCCATTAACAAATGGATATTTTGATGCTATCAGATAATTCTGAAGTTTTGTTTCTGCTGATGAGATTCTTTAACCAAGGAATTTGTGGTTTAACCTCAGATTAGCCTGGAGACAACATTAACTGAGACAACAACAACTATTTTATGCACACTCCAACATAACACGGCACAACTTTTGAGGCTTCAGCTTGGTTAAAGACTTGAATTTATCTCTACATCTTTATCACTAAATAAATAATTTTAAAACCATTTAATATTTAATTGAGATAGAAGCTCCATTATTAATTCTTCATTGAAAGCTTGCAATGAAAGGCATCCTGTCAGTAAGCTTTTCTAATATAAAACTTGACTTCCAAAAGACAGGCTTTCACTTTTCCTGACAGAAAGGGAATATGTGTATGTGGAGAAAAAGAAAGATAGAGAAGTAAGGGGGTAAAGGATGACAGAGAATTGAGAACGTGAGAAATTCTTGTAGCTTTTTTTGTAAGACAGAAGCTGAATTTACACACAGAATCTGTTACCAGCTTTCTTCTTCAAGACAACTGAGTAATTCCTCTCCCCTGAGACAATTAAGATAACAACTGGAAGTAGAAAACTAAAACATTTTTATTTGAATTGCATGATGTGAAAAACATTTTGTCTCCATTCACTGTGCTGGTGTGGGCTGGGATATTTTTCTTCAGGGTAGAAATTTTTCCTGAAGTAGTGAAAACTTTGGTTTTAGTATTTATTTATCTTAAGAAACCAGATATAACATACTCCCCAGAATTCATATTCCAGCTGCTATCACTGGTAATGATTGTTTGCTGGCCTTGGTGTATAAATTACTCATTTAGAAGTGTTTTGATGCAGTCCAAGTTGATAAAATGAACCTGGGTCATCCAAAGGAATAAGTTGTTTTGAATATACTTCAGTGAGATTCTGGGGGGAAATGTTATTAAATTGGCAGGAAGAGTGAATGTCTGCAGAGTGACAATTCAGCATCTCTGCTGTAGGTGTCAGATAGCTCTATGTAGTCACCACATTAAAAAATTGAATCTCTTCCACTAAATTGCTTCAAAAAGACCATGAAATTCACTGGGTTGCATAAGATATACAGCAGGCACTGAGGATGTTAAAAGAGCTAATACAGCAGGCATGAGGGGAATGGTGATAAAAATGCAATTGAGGTGTAAATGAGGTGATTGGGTCCTTCATCTAAACACATTTGATAGTAAAATTGTCACTTCTGGAAAAAAAAAAGGCACTTCAGCAGCTAATAAACACACACAAAGCCCAACACAAACCAACCTAACCCAAACCCTATGGAGAACTGGGAGCACAAAACAAGAGCTTTGCTTAACTTATGATGCTTTGCACACCTTTGAAATCATCTGTAAATCTCTTCAGCTGAAGGCCAAAAAGAGATGTGAAAAGGAAAAGTGGCTACATCTCTGTCTTGTGGAAGTTCACTGTATTGTCTGTGGGAAACCTTTGTTTTCAGCAAGGAGTTAGACACTCAGGTGAAGTTTTGCAGTTAATACAAATAGGTTAATTATAGACTGGTGCTGACAGCAGTGGTTATGTGCCACTAGAATTTAAGCCACTTGTCAGACACTGAAAGATAGGGCTCCTTTTTTAAGGATTTCTGTCATTACCCTTTAAAGTAATTATTTATTTATTTAATTTCAAGTCCAAAAAGTACCAAAGACTTTCAAGGTGTTTGCAATCACTCAAAATAGAAATTCAGTGCTTTTGTAAATGTAATAGAAGCTCAAGGGACAACCCAGAAAGTCAAAAGAATAGTGAGAAACTAAAAAAGACCTTACAAAAAACACTTCTGTCTTTTCCTGTCACAAAACCAAAGGCAGCACCTCTACCAAACTAGATGGAAAAAAAAAAAACAAAAAACCCAAACAACACAAGCAACAATTCTGTTACTCACATCTGAACACCTTTCCTATCTGCAAGGTGAGGACAATAAGCTGATTTCATAAGCTAAGGATGTTACAAAAATCTGTGCTGAGAAAATGAAAAGATTGATGCAGCTGATACTGAGGATGGCACCTACAAGAGGTGTGTCTCTCTTGGCTAGCTGTTACAAGAGAATAACAGAAACCAGCACTCTGTTAAGCAAGCAGCTGCTCTCTGATAGCATCTTGGTTTCAGAAGGCAACGCTCCTCTTTACATGCAGCATTTTTATTAGCCTGCCTCCTAAGTTGCTTTCTATTTTTTTTTCAGCAAGAAATTGGGCAAATAAGATTTAAAAAAAAATCCCCCCTCAAAAATTCCTAAGAGCCAACCTTCTATTTCAGGCCTTATTTTCAATGTGAAATGATATTTTCTCACGCACTAACTAATAATACCCACGAGAAGGGGGGGGGTTATTATAGTAATGAAATTACTTGATGGATATTGATTTTTTTTTTTTAATGCTTTATTAAAAGATTTTCCTGCATATTTAGATTCCATGTTCCCATAGAAGAGGACTGAGTAAACAGAGAGAGATGAGTGTGATATTTACTTAGAAAGTGAAGGTTCTCAGCGTTAATTGCAAACCTTAAGGTGGGTTCTTGCATTTCCATTTGAAATACCTGAATGAAAAGTTTCCCTGAGTTTTGCAAGATTTGGCAGAGTGATAATCTTAAACTAAATTCTTCCTCTGCTTCTGTAAATGCTTACAGTGATCTCTGCTAAATTCCACATTTTTCACTATGCTCACCATAAAATTCCCTTTACCCAAGTGTGAGATATTGGGATGCAATTTTATACTGATTGTCACGATAATATTTATTTTTTTCTTACTTTCATGGAGAAGAAAACCCACACCAAGGGAGATTCATTCTTGCAATGAGGTGGCTACTAGAAAGACTCTAAGGAGAGCAACACAGAAGCAATTTAATCTGAGGTAAGACCTGCAATCTATTCTTGGAATCAGCTCAGTTGTTCTGGTAGATAAAACATTCTCCTGGAACATCCCACACAGTAAATTCTTCCTGAGGTTAAAGCTGCTAAAAAGTATACTAAAACTTAACAATTCATGTGAAATTTATTATCAACTACATATAATAGATGTGGTTGCCAAAAGAAAGGGTGGTGTTTCTGAAGATACATAAATAGTAGGTTTGAAGGAATATATTTCTAAGAATGCTTAAAGCATTTACAGTGGGGACAAAGGGAAATGAAAATCCATCTGGGAATTTTCATTCTGCTTGCCTGTTTGGGAAAAAAAACAAAACAAAACAAAAAAAACCCTATGATGAAAATGACAAGAAATTTCCTATGCAAAATGTTTTATTTAAAATTCTGTCCATAATTTATTTACTTGAATGGAGTAGAATAGAATGCCTTGAGTTGTAAGAAACCTTGAAGATCATCTAGTTCCAATTGCCCTGGCATGGCCAGGGACATCTTCCACTAGCCCAGGTTGCTCAAGTCCTCATCTAACCTGGCCTTGAAATACCCCCAGGGAGGAGGCATTCATGACCTGCCTGAGCAACCTGTTCCAGGCTATCACCACCCTCACTGCAAAGAATTTCTTCTTATTATCAAGTCTAAATCTACCTTCTTCCATCTCAAAATCATCCGCTCTTGTCCTTTGTAAAGGGCCTTTGCAAAATGCCCTTCCCCAGCTTTCTTGCAGGCCCCCGTCTGGAAGGCTGCTCTAAGGTCTCCCTGGAGCCTTTTCTTCAGGCTTAACAACCCCAACTCTCCCAGCCTGTCCCACACAGGGGAGGTTGTCCAGCCCTCTGATCATCTTTATGGCCTTCTCTGCACCCTCTCCAAGAGTTTCATGTCCTCCTTGTGCTGGGGGCACAAGAACTGGATGCAGTACTCTGGGTGGGGTCTCCCAAGAGCACAGACTGTTCAGCTTGTTCTGCAAAAAAACTACTTCAGTAGAAAGTTTTGTTTTCCTCCTTTCCTGGGTACAAATGTCAATTATAATCAAGAAGCACAAATTAGAAGTGTTGCTCCCACCTTTTTCCTCCCAGGTGAAAAAAAAAAAAAAGAAAAAAGAAAAAAAAAGACACCTTGGCTGCACAGAATTCAGAAAATAGATCCAGGAATACCAGAGCCACCCTCCATGAAATTACACATTTTGCTAGCAATAGATATTGATTCTTATCATAAAAGCCACCACAGCCCAAGGCAGTCAAATGGCAAAGATGGAAATTGCAGGTTCTACAGCAGTGCTAAGGAAAGCTGGCACCCTCTCCAACCCCCTCTCCCCAAAGTATAAGACAAGTAATGTTTTGTTTGGATAATTTTTACAGGGAAACCAGGATAGTAAAATTATTTAAGTGAAGATTAATGTATACATAGGTGGCTATTCCTTGTGCTTCAGCAGCACTGCTGAAGTTTGCAGAGCAAACACTGGATCCATGATAGCTGAGGCTGCATTCAACCAAAATCTTTCTTTTCTAGCTTTAACACGCTTCAGGTACAGGATATCTCCAAGGTATTTTTGGGATAACATCTCAACATCAGTTATCTTACAGTTATTAGAAATAAATTCTTTCCGGTGAGGGTAGGGAGGCACTGGAACAGGTTGCCCAGGGAGGCTGTGGATGTCCTCTCCCTGGAGGTGTTCAAGACCAGGCTGGATGAGGCTTTGAGCAACCTGGGCTGTGGGAGGTGTCCCTGCCCATGGCAGGGGGTTAGAACTGGATGATCTTGAAGGTCCCTTCCAACCCAAACCATTCTCTGATTTTATGACTTCATAGACTTTGTTCACATCAGATTTATATCATTATTATTCTCATTTTTATCTTGTGAGTTTTTACGCTACTTCAGAGTCAAACATCCTTCTTGCTCAAATGAATTTGCTCTGATTTGGTCTTTTGTCCCACTGGTGGACATGAGCACTCATGAAGCTTACCTTATTTATAGGCTCTGCCCAGCTACTACTTTCTAGTAGATTTTTTATTTTTTGATTTTATTAAGGCTTGCTTATATGTCACTTTGCTTTCTCTCTTTCTATCAAATTGAAGATCACGTATTTTTGCTCAGCCATCCTGTCTTGATGCTGTAAGCCTGTTTTATGGAAGGAGTAATCTACGTGCCTGTCCCTTCCATATAGTGCAAGTTAAGTGATGTATGGTAAAGGTACTTGGCATGTGAGGTGTCCCTGCCCATGGCAGGGGGGTTGGAACTGGATGATCCTTGTGGTCCCTTCCAACCCTGACTGATTCTATGATTTGGATGAAGCTCTCCAGGTGCCTCTCCAGTCTTTCAGCACAGAGCCCTGTACTTCCACTTCTTGGAAATGAAAACAATATCTGAGACCTGCTTCTTCATTTAAAAATCTTTTATTTTGGTTTGAATAGCAAACCTGGTGTTAAGGAGTTTGATGCCACAAAAGAATGGCATAAAAAAAAATCTTCATTGTTTTTCCTATTTGCTGATTACTGTCTTCTGAAATAAAGGCAGTGCTAACACATCATCTTCAAGGGATTTTTCTAAACAATTTTCACTCCTGATTTCTTTCATTGTTTTAATGAATGCCATAACTAAAATGTGTGTCAAAGTGTGGTTGGTTGTTGTGTTTTGTTTTGGTTTTTTTTTTTGTGTGTGTTTATTTGTTTTTCAATTTCGGACTCAGGGTATTTAGCTCTGAATTTTTCTCTGCTTGGAACCCTCATTACAGCAAATCTTTTCTTTCCTACAGCTGTCAATCGTCACCAGCTTAACACATATTACACTAATAACTGCTCAGAAGTTCATTAGGAGTTTATTAGTTCTGGATTTGCCTCACTAGGTTAATCCTCATACATTTAGACAGTGCAGAATCATGCTAAGATTGCCCAACAAATCTGTTGACATTCTGAACCTAAAACTGTTCACTCTTCATACACGTTTCTGGAACACTGCTGCTCCAAACAATGCTGAGCCCTGTTTTATAGAACTGAATCATAGCATCATTTTGGTTGGAAAAGACCTCTAGGATATCAGATACAACCATCAGCCTAATACCACTGTGGCCACTAAACCATGTCCTGAACTGCCGTGTGTACAGATCTCACCTACCACAGGCTGCGTGATTGCCTGTTCCCTAATATATCTGCTAAAACTGGGGTAACTGCCACTACCTCTTCGATATGTGTGCTGCTTCAGCTGCATTTAAGTATCCATCTCAGGCAGATACCTTTGTCCAGAAGTTACCTTAAAATTCATAAGCATCACAGAGGCTTAGAAAAGCATTATCAGATACCTTGCAAATCCTCACACCCTGAGGAATTTCTCCTTATCTTAAGAGGCAAGTATGTGCTTCTTTGCTTGCTTGATGTCCTTGAAAGGTAAGAGTATTATTTTATGTTGGCATTTAATTTTATGATTTTAAACTAGAATTATCCGTTTGTGAACAGCTGGCTGTGGCTGAAATAAGTGGTAGATTTGCATTTTAACTAGTGCTACTCTTTCTTTTCCTCCTCCTCCTCCTCCTCCCCTTCTTTCTTTTCTTCCTCCTCCTCCTCCTCCCCTTCTTTCTTTTCCTCTGCATGTACACAGAGGAACTAGCACCCAAAACAGTTCAAAAGACTCTCATGCCTTAGCCATCATGAATTCCATGTTGGAGCTTGCACTCAAGGGAGGAAGTTAGCATAGGTGTGGCCATACAGAGATGGAAAAACATGGGGATAATACTTGCCTGATGAGCAGGAAAAGCTGCTTTTTTTTTTTTTTTTAATTTGGAACCAGGCATTTTCAGAATTGGAGTGGCCCCACCATCATTATTTCCTGCTGCTGTGATTGAGATGCTGCCAAAAATCCAATTCTGGAGACGTCTCCATGAAGAACAGAGCTAACAACTCCAAAAAGAAACAAGCTGAGTTTGGATGAAACATCAAAGGTGTGTAGCTTTTAACCTACAATGACCATTTGGCCATGTCTTAAAGGTAAAAGTGCACCAGATATTATAAACAACTGCAACATTGGTCTTGGGTTGGGATTCTGTTACTCAGCTTTATTGGGTGAAGATTATATTACTGTTAAGTATCTAATTTACTTCTCATAATTGAAAGGAGAAAATGGAGTCAATGAAGTAGAAACTTGTAAACTATTATAGTCAATTTATCTGCTATCAATCAAACAGGGGTAATAGCACCCATTTAAAAAGCAGCTAGTTTGCCCACTTTTTATTCAGAGAAGAATTTATCTGCTAGCAATCAAACAGGGGTAATAGCACCCATTTGAAAAGCAACTAGTTTTTCCAATTTTATTTAGTGAAGAAGAAAAAGAAGGCAAAAGTGTTAGATTCAATGCAATTACCTGAAAACAAGGAGTAAAATTGAGTGATTCAGTGAACTGTCAAATTTATGGACTCCTTGCATATCCTTCCTGTGTTGATAGTATCAGTAATAATATCCCCCCACTCCTGAATTTTAATGGAAGAAGATTAAGATTATTTTTTGTTATTAAGATGTTTTAAGGTGAAGGTTTTTCTAAGATTGAGATTTTGAAGGAGAAGAAGAACCAAATTTGAAAGAAAAAAATACAGATTTGTGGTAAAAGAATTGCCTCAATTCAAGTCTCATACTCTCCAGATGAAGCCTGAGATTTCAGAACCATGCATGAAATGTGTCTGGGGGCTTTAACACCTTTGAGCCTGCAAGGACTGCCCATTGCACAGGCACGGTGCACTGCCTGCTCTGCCCAGGTCTAATAAATACCCATAGTTAGCAAAGCAGGAAAAGAGATACACAAAGAAAGATTGTACAAAGGTCTGGATGGAATTGGCTCCATCATCTCCAATGAATAGCTGCCCTTGTGTGTGAACAATGTTCTTTCCTTTTGGTTTTTCTTAGGCACTGGAATAGAAAATCCCATAAAAACCAGTATTAGCATGAAAAAAAAAAGTTATGACTAAGGGGAGGGGGAGGGGAGGGTAAGGAGGGAGAGAGACAAAATTATTTCTAAAGTAAAATCTATTATTTTTAGTTCCTCTCTTATTCATTCTTCTCTTATTGGTCTCTTTCCTCTAAGAATTCAATCATTCTCTTTCCTTATGAGTATAGTTATAGCTCCAAACAGCACTTCAAGCTTGAATTGTCCTTCGTAGTTCAATTTTAATGTAAGTTCAAAGCTGAAGCTCCACTGTGGCTTTTACACTTTTTTATACTTCAAATCCAAAGAGTTTATGTATGCATGTGTTATTTGGATACAAAAGCTAAACTAGAAAGTCATTGGAGATAAACAGAATAAATGGTGTAAAGCCTACAGCAAAAGAAAGAACATTAATGCAAACTTGTATATGAAATACAAAGAATATTCATTAACTCAAAACATTTTTGGGGAGCAAAATGCTCTTGTTAGTCAATGTCTAACTGGTAGAGTTTTGGCATTTCCAGTACTCACTTAACTGCATGAAATCCTTATAAAACACCTGCCTACAGATACTCACTTGCTTAAAATAGTAAAATTTCTTTTACAGCATTATGACTGCATCTGCTCCCACAGTTCTCCTGTTAAAAGTTGTGATGCTTTAGAAGTCACTTGTGAAATTACCCCCACAGCAATCTGAGGTATGGAGGAGCTATGAAAGTCGTTTTCTTGAGCAAAGTTTCATAAAAGATTGGTGTTAAAGCTGATAATCTGCTACCTGAGGCCAGATACTACTTCTTAGCTTTTTTATTTAAAAAAAAAAAAAAAAAGTATTTCTTCCAAAAGAAATGCTGAAGTTCCACCTGCAACTGGCAGGAACGTTTTTTTTGTTTGTTTTTTCCCCAGGAGGATTTGGATTTTTCCTCACTGCCTGAAATAACTTCTTGTAGCTCTCTAGCGGAGTTTGTTGTGTTTCTGTTGTTTTGTTGTTTGTTTTTTGGGGTTTTTTTTGCCATCCTTGGTGTAAAATTTGTTGTGCTGTGAACAGTCAGGGTGGTTAGTGGGAGGTGTGTGTCAGCTTTAATATTGAGTAAATATGGTACACAGATGAAAATAATTTGAGGTAAAGGCACAGGTGTTGAAAGTCTCTAAGTGGCACCATGTGTGTCCTTAAGGAACAGTTACACTGAGAGCAATCCTAGGTAATTTTATTGATTAATTTCCCTAAGCTGAGCTCTTTATGCCCATGATGGTAATTGGTGAGTGGTGATCTTGTCCTCACCTTGACCCATGAACTTTTCAATCATGTTTTCTGCCCTGTCCTGTTGAGGAGAGGGAGAGACAGTGGGTTTATGGGCACCTAGTGCCCAAGGTCAACCCACCACGTATTCTTACATCACAGAGTGGATGGCCAAGATTTGCTTACATTGGGTAAACTCCAAAGAGCTACTGAAGTCAGGTCAAAAAGGTGGTAGCTAGCTGAAGGTCATGCAATCCAAATTCATATCTTGTAAAATGGACAACTGAGGGCCTAGAAAAAGGGCTTATGAACAAATTTGTCTTTCACAAAGGAGTTAAGAATTATGCAAATGACAGATTTAATTTTAAATGTCAAACATATGCAGAAGTACATTTGAGATCTGAAGCACTGATGGCAGAATCTTTCCAAGTGACATAGACAAAGCTGTTACAAAAAAAAAAAAAAAAAAAAGGAAGTTCTTGAATTTGGAATTTATCCATGACATGTCAATGCTAAAGTGAGAGAGGAAGGAAAAAAAAGGGGGGAAAAAAGGAAGAGCTAATGGTGCAAGAACCATCTTATTGTTGTATTCATTATAAATTCTGAACTTTTGAGGTTCTTGTGTCCATAAAATGCATTAGGATAAGTATTAGGAAGAGCTTAAACTTGTGCTTGCATATGGAACCAGGTTTTTCAGGTCCACTACAACTGAACTGTTTCATATTTTCCTATGTTTCAACCAAACTACCTTAAGATCAATTATTACCTTTGACAGAATGAATGTATGATTTCAGTTATTGTACAATGACTTTACCCTCTGAATAGCAATGTCCTGAAATCAGTCCTTGATGAAAATCAGTGGAAATGGCTATGTGCAAAATTGATGGTCTGATTCAAGGCTGGCAAACAGGAGTGAAGGTTCCTTCTAACAGATCAAGGAGAGTTTCATTAGGGTCACTCATATATGCCTCCCTGGCTGAAAGCTGACAGTGATGGTAGTTGAGGATGAGCACAGCACCAATAAAACTCTTAAAACACAGCATAGATTTCAGAACCTTTCAAAAATAGGCAGTTTCATTAGGAGATGAAGTACTGGAGTATACTCTTCAGCAGCAAAATATCCTTCTCTTTTGGCTAAAGCAAAGTCAATCAGAAGGAGATCTGCTGAAGTTAGCTGGTGGTACATGGAGGACCACCTGTATCAGAACAGAATCCAGCCTGGGACTGGATGCAAAGCATCTTGGTAGGCTTGACCATTTCACACACACTCAATGCCCCTAATAAGAATTCTGGTGCACCCCACACTTCATTACAAAGACAACAACTTTTTCTGACTCGTCCAAATGAACCAATAACAGAGCTCATCAAGTCAGCTTTCCACCTTGCATTTGGTTTAAGGTTGCTAAAAGCAATGCAGAGCAGGGAGCCACTTTGGAGCAGCACAGCTTCCATTGTGCTGGAATTTGTGGCTGTGCATTGCCTTTTTGACACAGGCTGAGTGAGCTACTGTTAAAGCCCTTTACCACATTATGTTCTTACGCATTCCAGGGAACAGATATTCTGGGAAACTGCTGGTGGTTGCACTTTATGATGCTTTGTCTCCTGGAATAGCTAATAAATTAAGCTTATTTCATAATGTCCACAAGAAGAAGAGGGGGAAAAAAAGCCTGTGGAGTTTCATTAGTATAAAACTAGACTAGCACAATAGTGAATTATGTCTGAGGCTTTCTTTCCTTACTTCTTTTTAACAGCTTGATGGATTGGCTTTGAGTCGAACATATCTTCCTGTGATTTATGTTTTGGAGAAAGAGCAGGCAGCAACTGTTGATTTCTCAATGAATTTATTCTTTTCACTTGAAACACCTTATTTATGATTGTATAAATTGTATTTAATCATACAGTGTGGAAAAAAAAAGATTAAAAAAAAAAGACTCAAGCATTCAGCTCTTACTTCCCCCCAAAAAGAATATCTGAATGGTTCTCATTCACTTTTAGAAAATTGGATAAAAAAAAAAAATCAAGAAAATGTGAATTAGGGAGAAGAACCAAACCAATTGAAAAACAGACAAAGAAGAAATCTGAGTATTCATATAAAAGTAGCAAACCCCTGATTATCTTGCAGTTTCTTTCAGAGAAAACAAAGGCCTGTCAGCCAGGAAAAGCACAGTCACAGAGCATTTCATTGCCTTGCCTTTCTCCTGCATGCTCACACACCTAATCTAATTGTCTTTGAAAGCATTTGTTAGAGTTTTCCAACATTTGCTTTTATTTATGAAAGCCTTTTTATTTGCTATTATCATTTTCTGAATTGTTGTTCTTCTACTAACAGGGCTCAGAATTGGTTCAGAAAACTAAGAGCACTACTCTGTTGGATACTTCTGGATAGAGGGAAAACTTTCTCATATGGTAAGTTTACTCACAGTATAAATTATAAGTACAGTCATATTCATCACTATCTATACTCTATCATTGTTGCTTTTCATGGCATATAATAGATCTTAAAATGATGATTCTATAACATACATCTCTATATTCAATGGATTAAGAACAGAGGAATATGAATTCTTAGAAAGACCAGAGTCAATGGGGTGTGAACAGGTCTTGTGAGAGGAGTGGGTGAGGTTATTGAGGGTGTTTAGTCTGGAGAAAAGGAAGTTTCTCACTCTCTACAATTCCTTGAAAGGAAGTATAGGGAGGTGAGTGTTGCTCTCTTTTCCCCACTATTAAATGGTAAGAGGAAATGGCCTTAAGCTGTACTAGGGGAGGTTTAAGTTGGAGATTAGGAAAAATTTCTTTACTGCAAGTGGTCAAGCATTGGAACATGTTGCTCAGGGAGGTGGTGGAGTCACCATCCCTGGAGGTGTTAAGAATGTGCAGACAGGGCGCTCTGGGATGTGATTTAGGTGCCATAGTGGTGTTGGGTTGAATGATCTTTGAGGTCCTTTCCAACCAAAACAATTCTATGATTCTATACTATGATTTGATTCAGAACATCAGACTCCTAGATTTTGAGGTGATGATCTCAAGGCCACCTTATTCTGATGTCTGTAGCAGTGAAGAATGCAATGAACAGTTCAAATTCCCTATTGGAAGAACTGAATATTTTTTTTTTTCTAATTCCATCAAAGCTAGGAAGAAATGCAGGAACTTATCCTCTCCATAAGTCATAATGGATCAAATTTGTTGAGGATGGAGGACTTGCATCTTCCTAATGACTGAAGGAGCACAAAATGTTTCAGATAGGTGTCTTCATTTTTACTGTCTTAAAAGCTCAAAAAGGGAAAAAAGAAGCTAAAGGGAGGAGATATTTCAGAAGGAAGAGAGTGCTGCAAAACTGTTTCTGCAGCACAATGTATTAAGGCATTTCCCAGGACATGAGCTTTCATTCTACAGCAAAAGAGACCTGCAGTTTAGGTACATGCATCATATGGATTTTTGTAGGCTAGATTTACAAAACATCATTTGTTTTATACCAAAGATTCAGGCACTGATATTGTCTAACAAAGAAGAATATTGCACATATAATAACATTCATTTTCATGTATTCTATAAATAGATTTCAGGTAGCACTAGTTGACATCATTAAACTCCATTCATGGACTTGTCCTTACAGTTTCCATAGAAACTAGTATTGCAAAAGAAAAGGGAGGAACAGGATTGAAAAATGTGGGGGGAAAATAATAATAATACAAGAAACAGAAAATGTAATTAGAAAAATTATTAATATAAGCAAGTTGTTTATTAACAACTTTGTATATAGCAATCCTGTCAAAGTTCATGGCAGTTGTGACAGTTTGCACCAACTGCTTTGTTGTGAGTGGCATTGGATTATTCTGATCAATTCAGAAGCTCTCTTAGCATGGTGTCCTCACAGAAGTGTGGGTTGGTTTGTTTTTGTCATAAAGGAAGGGAAGGGATTACATTAGGGCACAGAAAAATACCTTGAAGTTTTATACAGTCAAAAATTCATGGAATGGTTTGGGTTGGAAGGGACCTTAAAGATTATTTGATTCCAACTCCCAAGCAGGGACACTTTGCATCAGACCAAGATGCTCAAGGGCTTGTCCAGCCTGCACTTGAATGCCTTCAGGGCTGGGGAATCCACAACCTACCTGGGCAAACTGTAACAACCACACTGTAAAAAAAAATTCTTCCTGGTCTCCAGTCTCAATCTGCCCTCCTCAAGCTTCAGTCTGTTCCCTCTCATCCTATTACTACAAGCCCTTGTAAAAAGTCCCTCCCCAGCTTTCTTGCAGCTCCCCCTTCAGATACTGGAAGGCTGCTCTAAGGTCTGCCCCAGAGCCTTCTCTTCTCCAGACTGAACAGCTCCAGTCAGTGTCTCTCAAGTTTCTACTTTCTGAATAGATCCTCTTCACACAAAAATATCATTCTGATTTGTTTTCTCATTTAATCTTCTGTCTGCTTTCCACCCCCCCTATAATACACTTCATTTAAAAGACTTCCTTGTGGCTTCACTTCATTTATTTGGCATAATAGAAATAAAAGTTCCATTTAGTACATGTTACAGTGATGGAATAGCTCCCAGCTTTCCAATAAAAGCAGAGGTATTTATTGTGTAATGGTAGCTCTTTGTACCACTGGAACATGCACTAAAAATGTCATTGCTTTATTTATGACAGTTTGATATTATCAGCTGTGTTAGCAGAGCCTCAACCAGTTGAGATCAGAAATGTGTATTAGAATAATACAGAACTATTGGGAGGGAAGATTCTGTTTTCTGGTGGCTTCATGGCACATGGTTGAATTCTGGACATCTTACAGTCACGCTGCACTAGAGGCTTTATTCTGTGATAAAAATCTGTCATAAAAATAATGAAATCTATATTAAAACTAAGTCTTGATTTGAAAATCATGAAAAGAAACACCAAATACTTCTGGAGTTCTTAGAAATACAGCAAAGCTTGGCAGTATCACATCCTGGTTCTTCCAGGATGTACAGACATCAAAATGAAGAGACTTGGGTAACTTGGATAATTACTGTTTTTGGAATACTGTTACTGTGTTTTCCCTGTGTTTTATCCATTGTGAAAGTTGAACTTTTGCTCTGTTGTAGTGCAGGAGTGTACATCAAGAAGAATAGCTGGATCTCATCCACTTATTGAAAGTGAGTAGTAAGTCCAAAGGAAAAAAATACTCAAAATAGTTGAATTTAATAAGAAAAAAATCATCTGTTCTGGACATGAAGCCAGAAAAGGCTCTTGAACTTGTGAGTAAGAAAGAAATCAAAATAAATAAGATTGTGGGCTTGTCATTTACTGATCCCTGGGGCTGACAACCTTTGTGAAGGTTTGGGTTGCTATTTAAACCCAAACTCTATAACTGTAGAGAACAGAAACTGCCTGAGTTAAGATTCTAAAACAGCAGCCAAGCTTTTGCAAACCACTGGAGGCAAAATGCAAATGGTCCAATTGAGAGATGGTCAGGGTTCAATGTCACTTGAGGTAGTCTAGTGATTTCCAGTTGTTTGTTTTCCTGGAAAAAGATTTATAGTTTGCTTATTTCAAATCTGATTTAGAACATGGAGGAAAGAATCACTGAGGAATTTGAAGAGCTGATGATTATGACATCCAACATGAAAAGTTCTACTTCCTCCTTGAATTTCATTTTAAATAAGGACTTTGTAGGAAAGGATCATAGAACCACAGGAAAATTTAGGTGTGGTAAGAGAGCTGAGTCTCTAATCCAACCTCCTGCTCAAGCAGGGTCAATTGCACTCAGGCCAGGGTTACTCAGGGCTTTATTCCTTATAGGCAGTTAATACTTTAAATATTATCTGTCATAAATAATGGATTGAAAAAACTATTATAATTTTTTTCCATATAGCATATTGATAATACTGGTAAAAAAAAATTATTCACTGTTGCAGAGCAGTGTAGATTATTAGTAAATTATCAACCACTTGCTTTCAGAATGAAGTTTTAAGAGGGGTTTCCTTATCAGAGATTGTAATTCATACAGTTTCTAAGTGCAGCTGAGTCACAGGTGGAGAAAGGGATATTTAGTCAGGTTTAATGGAGATAACTGTGTAAAGCAAAGGGAGAAATATGGCTTTGATGACACTTTCATTAATTGAAGGTTGCCATAGCAGCTGAAGGTCTGCATTGAAAGCCCATCAGTTACAAAAGGAAGCAGTTGTCCTCCATCACCCTTATACTAATGTTTTAATGCTTGCACATGCACAGCATGCTTAGCACTGACTTTATCCTGAGAAACTAGGAAAGTGAAAAGGACAGGACACAAAAAAAAAAAAGAAAAGAAAAAAAAAAGGCAATTACTGAGGAGCATCTGCATGCCTCTCAAGTGGCCAGTGGAGAGAAAAGCTGTAATTTCAGTAGCAAATTGACTTGCCTAAAGATGCATCAAGATGTCTCCACCTGCACAGTGTAGATATGTATTTATATAGATATAAAAATACAAAAATGTATAAAGATATATATATATATAAAAATACATGTAGAATACATTTAAAATATATAATATAAAATACAGAGTATATAATAATATGTAATTAAGCTATAATATATCACAGGAACACAGGATGTTAGAGTTGGAAGGGCCCTCTGGAGATCATTGAGTCCAATCCCCCTGCCAGATCAGGACCATAGAATCTAATGCCGGTCAGACATGAACGCATCCAGATGGATATAATTAATATATAATATATATTTTTGCAGACAAAACCAATATGAAGGACAAAACCTAATTAACCTAATTCTTGATGCTGTCCCAGAGATTTTTTTTTTTGAAGGAAGATTTCATCTTTGGGTTCCAGGTATGTTTGTTCTACAATTTTTAGAATGAAGAGTTTCTGTACCTAGTATTTCTGTTTCCCCTCATCACCATGGGGGAGGGCTGCCTGAGCAGCTGACTTTCACTCTGCACTATCTCTAGATGAGACATCAGTTTTTCAGGGACCCAAGAGCATGGCAACTTTTCCACTCATAGAACTTGCTGCTGCTGTTTCAAAATGTCAGTAGGAATCAGCTGGGATCTGCTATGACACAGAGTTCAGCCCTGAAAAATCAGAATTTGCTGTTCTCTTGGGTGTAATCTTGCAAGTATCTGGAGTTTACAACTACTCTTACAAAATGCCTGTGGGGCTTTGTTGCTGATTTCCATTGGTTTGACTGCCTCCATCCTCCAGTTCCTAAATCTGGTTTTCTTTCATTCTTTAACCTTTAAAGAAAAATATATAACCTTTTCCTACCATTTTACTTTCTCAGTTTCTATTACCTAAACCTTTTTTTTTTGTTGTTGTTTGTTTTAATTCCACTCTCTGGTTTCCCTTCTCTGAAAGATTTTCTGACTCTTCTGAGGCTGTATCCTCATGCTTTCTCAGTCCCTTTTAGAGGGATCCCCCCTTTGGTGCTACATTCATTCTAAAGCTAACATTTTGTACTTGAATTTCCTCCGCTTAATTTATGCTTTCCCACATTCTTGTCCCTCAAATATTTGGTAGCCTTCAAATCTGTAGAAAATACCTCTAATCAAGAAAGCTCCCAGAAACCCAGCTCTAGGTTTTAAACAAAACAGATTCTACTTTTAGAATTCACAGATTACTCACTGGAATAGAAAAGTTGAACAAAATGGGATGTGTAAATAATTTGCAGTATTTTCTAGGCATATTTCATAAACTACATCCTTTTAATGGCTTGAGTTATTTAGCATGCATGGGAATTTCAGGCAGCTTGCACACAAAACAATTCTTTAATCAAGGCAGGAATGCACAGAGATATTTACTCATTAAATCAAGTTTTTTTGGTGAAGGATTTACTAAATAAAGTGGCAGGAAACTTTGCTTCTTTTCCATAGAAGCTAAAACATACAGATTTGGGGTGGGAAGAGGGAAGGGAGAGAGAACAAAATAAAATAAAATCAAATAAAACCAATAATTCATACTGTGATAACCACCATGAAACAACTGTTTTAGCTTCATGCATATTCATGGTGTTTATTCCTTTATAGTCACACTTGCATGTTGACTACCAGGTATATATAAAATAAATATTAGGTATGAAATAGTTATAGATGCAAAACCTCCTGCCAAACACAAGCTACATTAACTAAAAGGTCGCACTTTAATCAGTTGCAAATTTTATTATTATTAATTGTAAAAGCTAAGAGATAGTAAAAACAAAATAAAAGCAAAGTGCTGCTGCTATTTCTGGCATCACTGAGGTCTGATGGCCTCATGCTCCAGACTGCACAAAGCATCTAATTAATTATCACCAGCAAGAGTGCCAAGATAGGAAGAGGCAAGCCTCACTGATAGTGTTACTGTTCTGTGTGTCTTTAAAATAACCAACTCCTTTCTCAAGACTAGACTTCCAGTCTTACAGTGTTTATATAAGATGAACATATGGTTCATTCAGTATAGATCTGCAGTTGGAGGAGTTCAGTGGCTTCTTGTGCAAAAGGAGATGTTTAATCTAGTGATTAATAACTTTGTCTTACAAACACTGAAATCAACATTTCAGCAGCTTCTACATTATAAAGATAAATATGTTGTATTCATAGAATGGTTTGGGCTAGAAAGGACCTTCAAGATTATCTAGATCCAACATGGGCAGGGGCACCCTCCCCTAGACCACATTGCTCAAGGCCTCATCTAACTGCCTCCAACCTGGCCTTGAACACCTTTGTGGTTGTCTATATAATAGGGTTTGCTGTCTGATTGGAGCTAAATCAAATCAATCAGTGTAAAGATTCCTTTTGATTAAATTCTAAATTAATTGCAACCTAATTGTAGAAACTTCACTGAGCTCTCTCTGTTGGAACCCAAATCTCTACAGGTCTTTCCCTTTGCTTGTTTGCTCTCCATTGACTTCTAAAAACCTTTCTGAGACCTCAGTTTATTCTAGTAGAACAGGAACTTTACTCAGGTTTTGATGGAGATACAAGTTAAAGAAAGGTTAGTTTTATACTACTGGCTTCATAGGCTATGGACACAGAGGAAACTTCCTCAAGCTTTCCAGACAACTAGACTTCATCTACTACTGAAATTCTTTCTGTTCAAGCTTCTGAAATTGAAACTTCAGCTGGGGATCTTCCTGCTTACAGTAGAGGGAGTTGGACTGGATGACCTCCTGAGGGCTATTCCAACTCAGTGCATTTTATGATTCTATAAAAGGAGAGGTACAGGCTGCAGCAGAAGGAAATTATAATCATTTACATTGTCATGGAGAGTTTTCTTCAAGTTGATGTTTCTAACTGGAAACAACTTTTGGTGGCTATTCTTTAATTACTCTATTAACTCTTATCTTTCAAAGCATCCTCTCCTGAAGCTGTACCAAGATGCACAAACCAATAATTGGCCATGATCCATGACCATAAAGTCCCTCTAGATTCTTTTGCAAACACAGTTTTGTTAACAAAAAGCAGAAGTGCCACAACAAATCCACCTGCCAAATGCTGGAACCCTTCAGCATTGCTTAAAAATCCCTGTATGGTCCCTGAGCTATTTGGCACACGAATCCTGCTTTGCTCTCTTGAATTTTCACTTTTAAATTGTCTCCTTTCTGGCCATGTTTAATGCACTCACTCCTGTCTGCTCAGCATGCTGGCACGCTGCTGTGCCTTCATCCAGGACAAGCTTTGGGAGCCACAGGACACATTTAAGCTCTTAAATGATTTTTTCAGCAGTGACATATGGGTGTCAGCATTTTCTCCTGCCCTTTCCAATAAGTAGCCTCTTGTTTGGATTCACTGCTGGGTTTGCTTTTAGTTGTGGACCTCCTGATGAGCAAGGGGGTCAACATCCTGTCCCTGTTATTGTCTCTCTCCACAGTGATGGATTCTGGAGGTTCACAGCAGTACTGATTTTTGTCTTCTTTCTTGCTCTTTGTGTAAGGTTCTGTGTAAATGAGTTCTGCCCCCATTCAAATGTGGGGCTTCCTTAGGACTGACTAGGAAACTTCCTCCAGTATCCATCACAGAATTAATTTTAGCAGAACTCAGGAAAATAAAAAAAGAAGTCCTGTGTCAAACCATAACACCTTCACAATTAAAATTTCAAATCTCTGGGGGGAAGAAGGAAGAAAATGAGAACTTTTACTGGTTTGAATGATTGAATGGAATAAATTTGTAGGTTTTTATTATGGTGACATCCATGAAATTTGAATTGCCTAGAGGAAGGGATCTGGGGTCTGTTTCTCCTGTTATTCCTTCTCTTGCCAAAGAAAGTCTGGTTAATGCTTGCTGCGTGACACTCCTCTGCATAATCCTGTTATAGATGTGGTGCTGAGGGACACAGTTTAGCACCAGACTTGGTAGAGTTAGCTAATGATTGGACTGGATGATATTAAAGGTCTTTTCCAATCAAAACAATTCTATCATTCTATGATTCTATAACCAGACCATGACTGTCAGTCCACTGCTCTTGCTGACCCTCCTTTATTTAACAGTTTATACACTTCCTGGGCTGGCAGGATTTAGGAATTACTCAGATCTTTATAAAAATCATTTCTAATAGATAAATCATTGTCTTTTCTCTTACCCAGAAGGCTAGAGAGAGCATGGTGGGTTGATGGTTGGGCTTGATGATCTTGGAGGTCTTTCCCAAACTTAATGATTGTACGATTCTAAGCACAATATCTATCATCTATCTCAATTTACAGTATCAGCTATCTCATTTTACAGTAGAATCACCTAATTATTGTTTCAGTTAAGAGTTTCTTCTCTGTTCATGGTAATTTAGTACTAGGACACAGGATAATAAGCAAAAAAGTGTAATCACTTCTCCTCCTTTCCTTCATCAAATTCCTGCCACTTTACTTTCCATATTGCTTATTTTAAAGGTTATTCTTTATATAAGCATCTTCCTAGAATTATAGGACTTTGCAAGCTGTAAAATTTTTTATTAAGCTCAGGCATGACATGCCAGATGGTGAAATAAAGACATGGAATGCCTAAAATAAGTAACACAGCTCCTGGGAGGTTTAGGAAGGCCTGCTTGGATGTCTTGTTGAAGGTAGTTGTCATGCTATACAGAGAGCATCATTTCTTAAAACAGGATGGAATGTCTAATGGCATCATTTGGCTCCTCAGCTGTGCAATGGCATTTAATCAGTACTGCTGCCCATATCCATGTCATGGAACTACAGATCTTAAACACAATTATTAGTCTAAAACCCATCCACAATGTACAGGGTACTTGAATTAGTTGATGTTCTGTGACCACAGATACCTACAGCTTCCTGAGGCTAATATTATCCCTGTTTTCTGGTTCACCTTGGCAATCATCAGATTCATGCCTGGATTCTAAGCACCTATAAAAGGTCATCTAGGAAGTGAAATGGTACAACATAAACCAGGTACTTTTTGTTGTCTAATTCTGAATTGCATTCTGAATTAATTTTATATTAAACTATACAGGAAACAAGAAGAGGAGTAGATGTTAGTGGATGGATGAGGCTGGAAATTCACACAATAATTTTGTAGTCTTTAAAAAGGGGAGGGGTTGAGGTTTGTCCTCCTAATTAGCTCATTGGGATTCTCCTGATGACCATCAAGCCAGGTTGGATGACACCTTGAGCAACCTGGTCTTGTGGAAAGTATCCCTGCCCGTGGCAGGAGGGTTAGAACTGGAAGGTCTTCAAAGTTCCTTCCAACCCAAACCATTCTGTGAATCTATGCCTCTGTTTATGGGGCCCACACAAGTAGGCTATTAATCAACTAAAAAGGGAGTCATTATTACAAATTTAAAAATGCTTCTTCTGTTAACAAAAAAAGCGAGAGATGGACAAAGCATTCTGTGAGGATGCTATGTAACTCTGTGCAAAGACTTGCTCAAGAAGACTGAAGAAAATTGGCAATTTAAATTGGCAAAATTTGCAATTTAAGCAAACTCCTTCGAATATTTGAGAAACTCCAATTATATGTATTTCTAGAAATATTATGACATTTTAATGGCCATTTGTTATTTCTGTAGGCAAGCTAATGTTAACTGTAGGCCCAGATAGCCTAAGAAGAACTTCTTTAACAATGGCCAACACCATGAAAATTGCAATTTCTTTCTTAACTTCTACTTCTTTGCAACTTGCTCTCATTCAGTAATGGTCTACTAACAGATTTTAGTAAAGAAATAGTGGATCATAAGGTAATTTATCCATAATAAGTGCACTGATAAGGCACAGTCACATATAAAGGAATATTATTTCAAAGGCTTCTAGAAAAATAAAAGGGAAATTTTGTTTAAAATGAAGCCCAGTTCAAGATCTCCACTGATTATTTCTGTTATTCACAATGCAGGTGTGTAGCTGCTTGCAGAGCAGGCTGAAAAATGTTGTCTAGTTTGGTTTTATTATTTTTAATTATTATTCTAAATCAATAGAAATGCAACAATCATTTCCTAACACCAAGTATCATCTTAGAGGGTTAGGCAGGAAAAGAAATCTGATTTGCTATACATGGTAAAATCCATGATTAAACACTCTGGGAGGGGGAGGAATACATTAGTGGGTTTATTGCTGAATGAGAAAAATAATTCTTGGATGGATGCCTAATAGAAACAGTGATGGCTCTGGAAGAATTTCCTTTCAGATAGATTGAAATAGGTGACTGCAGATTTTAGGATATTGTTGCTCAACAGAACAGTACCAGCTCTGGTGTTAGGGATTGCTCTGAGGAAAGAGCCTTTTCATGTTTGCTTGAACCACTCAGCTCAGCATTTGTTTGTCCTCTTAAATTTTGTTCCAGCACTCAGACATCCTTATAGACCTCAGTAGTTCCTAGTGCCTTATTCAAGAGCATAGAATCCTAGAATGGTTTGGGTTGGGAGGGACACAGTTTATTGGTCATGGAGGTTGGACCTGAGGATCTTTGAGGCCTTTTGCAACCTTAATGATTCTATGATACAGAATTTATAAGTTTGATGCAAGTATGAATGGAAGAAGATTTCTACAGCAGGGAAAGTCTGGTTAAAGCCATTCCTTATGGGAGCAGCCCAAGCAGCCCCTGAAGAGGGAGAATTTAACTGCTAGATAGGTTAACAAAACATCTCCCGACTGAGCAGCTCTGGTGCCATCCACAGAAGGAAAACAACTGCTAGAGAAATGTTAATTTTGGGTGTCAGATGTAGCATTTGCTTTTCTACTTTAATTAACTGGACATATGTAAAGGAGGATGTTTTGGTTGTTGTTTTCTAATCCAGCCAGTAGTGTACTGAGCATCTATATGTTCTAGGTATCCGGGACACTGTACAAGTGCTTCAGTCTCTCATCACATCTTCCTTTTCACCCAAACATGAGCAGATTAGGCTCCTAGCTGAGCTGTGTGGCACAAGGGAAGGTTGCACTTACAAGGTCAAGGGCAGACAAAAATGTTTTCCAGTGATTATGGAAGGCATCCAAGATTTTCTGGTATAAACTAAGAAATGGAGAATACAAATGCAAACGTTGAGGGGGGCAGTAGAGAGATGTTATTAGCCATGTAGAATGTATTCCTGGAAGAGATTCCTAATGGAAGAGTGAATCCTGATGACAATGATGTTTACCCTGGGTGCAGTCACTGTGTTATTCCAGTCCTGCTCCTCTTTAAAGCATAAGGCCAAGGTGCAAAAAAGCCTCTTTCAAATAAACTTAAACCAGCTCCCTTCAAGGTTTTTGCATGTGGGATTTATTTGTATCTTTGTAGTGGCCAATTATGAGCATTTTAGTCTCATTTACAGCAATGTGTGAGGAAAATGCTGTAAATGTCAGTGTGGCTTTTAGAAGCAGATAATGAATAGTTCATGTTTGGCCTGGATTATTATAGCCTGATTTTTATTTTATTTTTTTTCTACTTCTTTTCTACTCTGAAAAGTATTTTGAGGATTTTTTTTTTCCTTTTTCTTTTTAAAGCTATACTAATTAAAAGCAGAGGTATGGAACTAAGTCTTTTCTTTCCTTTCAACTTTCCTTTCAATGTGAATAATACAATCCAGATAATTTGACCTCTATTCCAAGTCTAATTAATCAGGAATGTTATTAATAAATGCAGTGGTGCTCTGTTCATTCCAATGTTTTACTTAAGCTTGAAAATAACCACATCTGACTGCATTCCATCCTGTTTTCCCTATAGCACTCTCAATGGCATAAGATGTCAAGATTTGTTTTCTAAACAGAAGATTCTTTGTTATTTTCACATGCTGCATCACTCTACCAGTATAAAGCTTACCCCATTTCCTACCAAACTGGCATCTGTGGTTAATTGGATACTGTAAAAGATTTTAATTAGCGATCCTTTTCCTCCTCCATGTCAGATTAATTTTGTTTGGTTCTATTTTCAAGGAGTTGTTTTTTTTTTTTTACATGCTAGATAAAGATTTTTGCTGGTATCTCTTACCTTGTATACATATTTGGAAACTTAAGCTGGTCTTGTGGCATAAAATAAGGTTGGTTTCTTTTTTAGAGAGACTTGTCAGCAGGAGAGAATAGAATAGGTAGATGTATATAAGAACCATCAATTCTTTCCAACTGGTTGTGGATAATTCAGTTTTATAAGCAGGGGTAGGAGAGGTAGTGCTGATAAAAGGTTGAGTTCTGGGTTTGGTGTGGGCTATTGATTGATATCTCCTCTTACTGACTGGCTGTATATTAACATCTGCACCAACATAAAAGGGCTTACACAAAACATTAACTGTCTGAAATACTGAGGGCAGTGAAACAGACTCATTTCAGGTTTGTTTGTGTTCTTTATGCCCTCCAAAGGCAGATATCTCTAACTTCTTTGGGAGCTGCATTTCATGGATTGTTAATTATGCAATGCACTTGGAAGAACTGAAGCAGTGAGAATGGGTAGAACTCCCTCTCTGCAAAAAAAAAAAAAATCTAACCACCCTCAGGGTGTTCTGTGGAATTAATATCAAATTGAATCTCGTAAGCAAATGAGGTAAGTTCCCTGCTCCTTTAGGTTGTCAGAAAACTATTAACAAACTTCAGCTTTGTTGAAAGAAATAATAATGGAGATCCCTTTCTACACCATTAATTTTTCAAGTCTGATTATAGCATCAGATTCTAACATCAGGGAGATGTTCTTCACTTGTTCCTGTTCAGAACCTGTCATATTGCTACACTTAAAAAAAAATATCCAGGCTTATTCATATATATATATATATGAGGAACTAGAAATCCATCTTCCAGGCTGTGTTTCTGGTGCCAGTGAAGTTGATCCTCAGCAAGTCTTGGTGTCGATCCACTGAACACCTGGGGAGCCATGCTGCAACTACAGGTCTGACGCTGCAGAGAGAAAAATCAATCAATAAGTAAAGATAATATACAATAACCACTACATTGTGGGAAGCTGGGCAGCTGGCTTTATCCAACTACATACTGCTGACAACGCCAACTGCCCCTTTCCCCAGTTCTGTCTCTTAAACTACTAATTTTCACTGTTTGCCACTTTTTTCTACAACTGATTCCTAACATGGATTCCTATCATTTCAATTTGAGCCTTATATGTAGAAGAGAGAAGTTCCCTACTTTTTTGTGCTATAAAATGGGATTATGACCAAGATCTGAAAAGCTACCTGAGTTAAACTGATATGGAAACTAACTATTAGTAACATCCTTAAGAGAACCCTTCTGCTGCCCAAGATTGTCTATTTCCAACCCCCCTGCAATGGGCAGGGACACCTCCCACCAGCCCAGTTTGCTCAAGGCCTCATCCAGCCTGGCCTTGAACACCTCCAGGGAGGGGACAGCCACAGCCTCCCTGGGCAACCTGTTGAAGTGTCCCCTCACCCCCACTGGAAAGAATTTCCCCTCTTCCAGCTCAAAGCCATTGCCCCTCATCCTATCACTACAAGCCCTTGGAAAAAGTCCCTCCCCAGCTCTCCTTTACCTTTCAGCTGCTGGGAGGCTGCTCTAAGGTCTCCATGGAGCCTTCTCTCCAGGCTGAACACGCCCAATTGTCTCAGCCTGTCCCCACAGGGAAGGTTCTCCAGCCCTTGGATCATCTTCATGGCCTCCTCTGGACCCGCTCCAGCAGTTCCATGTCCTTCTTCTGCTGGGAACACCAGGACTGGGTGCAGTAATATACAAGCTAAAAGTGGTTTCCACCTCTATACACACCCCACACCACTTCCTCCACGATACACACCAGCCACCACCTTTGCACCCCCGCCTCCACATATCCAGCACCCCACACCAGCCACCCCCGCCTCCACATATCCAGCACCCCACACCAGCCACCCCCGCCTCCACATATCCAGCACCCCACACCAGCCACCCCACACCGCCACATATCCAGCACCCCACACCGCCGCCGCCATGGATCCAGCACCCCACACCAGCCACCTCATATCCAGCACCCAACACCAGCCACCACCGCCGCCATATATCCAGCACCCCACACCGCCACCGCCATGGATCCAGCACCCCACACCGCCACCACCGCAGATCCAGCACCCCACACCAGCCACCGCTGCCGCCATGGATCCAGCACCCCACACCACCACCGCCACCATGTATCCAGCACCCCACACCACTACCGCCGCCGCCCTGTATCCAGCACCCCACACCAGCCACCACCGCCGCTCCCCCGCCGCCGCCGCCATGTATCCCGCACCCCACACCACTACCTCCTCCATATACACACCCTACACAACACCTCTGTACTTACTAACTTCAGTGGCTAGGATAAAACCCCACTCCTCCATCAGGTTTTAAATTCATAGGTTTTATGTATCTGTTCCTTAGTATGGCCTTCCTAAGCTCATATGAAAACACTGAGATGATCAGGGAGTAGAAGCAAATCTCTAATTATGGGTTAGGGGATCATTAGCCCACTCCTGGGAGTGCTAAACCTCTGCAGAGTGAGATCAGAAAGCCTATGGAAGTTTTGGGATGAAGCTGATTACTATAATACAGATTTAGGTTAGACTGGGTTAATTCCTGCAGTGTTAAATGGTATATTATTTGGTCCCCAAAAGCAAACCTTTCAGTAAAATAAACCCTGCCTTCACAGCAAGAGGAGATTAGTGCAGCCAGCAGGAAAAAAACCCAAACCTTCAAGCAGGCATTCTTGTCTGGGACTTTGATTAATATTTTATGCAATATTTCCATTTAAATACTAAAGAAAAGACTGGCACTTGTGAAATCCTGTGTATGGATTTCCTCTTAGAATGGTTTATCTTTCTTTACAACATCTTAACAGAATGAATCAGAATAATATTCTAAGGTGTGCACTCTCTGGAGTATCAACTAGATTTATATTGTGTGGTATGTAAATAGGAATTGCAGGAATTGGAGTAAGAATTCATAGCAAAGTACTAGAAGAGGTTTCCTGAATGAAAGAGACAGCTTTGCTTTTGAAAACGTGGAATAAACAGCCCAAAGGTGTTGGATTTTTCCCCTCATACCAATGCATCCCATGTTTATCCTGTGAAATATCACTGCTGATGAAATCAGTAGAGCTGGAACATCTGAAAGAAACGTGGCATAGTTAATAGCCTTTTACCTTATTCACCAAAAATCTGCAGTTACAAAAACCCTGCAGCCTTTGAGAGTTGGTTTTCCATAATAAACTCTTAATTGATTGTATTGTCTGCTATTTATTAATGAAAACAAAATAAAAGGAATTTAGAATTTGTGAGCATTTTAAAAAAAGACTTAAAACCCAACACAAACAAAAAAACCTTCTGAAACACTGATGTGAGAAAAGCAGAAATGAGACATTTAAGATAGATGCCACCTATTGAATTCTTGCTCCTGGTAAAGTTTGGAATTCACATAGATTGGCTTTCTGTAACCTGAAATATGGACTAGGAGAAAAGAACAACATTTGAGAGATGAGGACAACTAATTTAACACAGAGTCACAGTTTGCATTGGGTTACAAGGGACCCTCACAGGTCATCTTGTCCAAAGCCCCTGCAGTGACAGGATCACCCCAACTAGATCAGGCTGCCCAGGGCCCCACCAAGGCTGATGTTGTACATGCACAGAGCCACACCATGCATTTTGAAGCAAGTTATGAGTATGTAATATACATTTTCTAAGTGTGAGCACATTTCCCCTGACTATGACAGAGGAGAGAACGTATCAGTGCTTTAATTAAAGGTTTTCCTGCTCATGAGAAGTTTTCTGCCTTTTGCCAGTTACTACCATGCTGACTCACAGCTCCACTACAACTACCAACAAAGAAGTCACAGAATTATCATTCTCCTTTGCAAAACCTACGCTCTTTTGTTGTCATGACATCAAGACAAAGGCAAAAATAAATAATAGACAATCTGTTCTGGTTTTAAGCTGGAGCCTTATTGCCCCTCTCAGAAAATTCCAAGTTTCTTGCCTTCTAGAGGTTAGGTTGGAGGTGAAAATGCTCAGCCTCTTCCTGAAGGCATTTAAGGCAGAAAGTGAGTAAGCTAACTTTAGAGGACTGTAATGCAGACATCTGTGCTTGTCACCATAGGCTCCTTCTCTGCTGTTGATGGAGAACGACAGAGACTTATAAAAAGTAATTAATCTGATCTATCTTGGATCTCCAAGCTGAAATGAATTATGCCCAAAGGTGTTTTTTCCTGTCTGTTGACTCCAAAAGGAGAATTGAATGAGGAGTTGAGGAAAATTTCATCAGTTTTATCCTGTAGCTATTATCTAAATGAGGAACAGAAAAGTGAGAAAGGCACAAAAGGGCAAGGGCAACAAATGAGAGTAAAATTCTTAGCTATTTGAGACATTGTTCTCAGTAATGCGCTTTGAAGAGGTTCTATATGTTTTTAAACACTGGTATCTTGTGTCTAAATCTTTACCCATTTATAATCCTAGGCATATCCAAATGAATAAATAAAAAAAGCAAAGCCTTTGTGACATCTAATTACACACAGCTCAGCCTGGTATTCAGCAGAGCATAATATGAAATTAGTGGCAATTCAGTGAAATGTATTTATGCCCTTCCAACCCAAAACCTTCTGTGAGTCTGTGACTCTATGCTTGACATGGGTCTGTCTCCAATGGTTGGACCTCAGTCAGTTCAGAGGAACCTGAAACACTCAATCTGAACATTTGAGAAAGTTGCATTTGTTCAAGCAGTCAATGACTTGGATTTCTATTCCAGCACGTTTGGGAGATAGGAAATAAACAAGCTTGATGGACAAGCACCACTTTAAAGTATTGATGATTTCCATGTAAATTAAAATTATATAGCTGAAAGGGAAATAACTCCAGAGAAATATTTGGCAGTCTGCCTACTTATTTCAGCTATTCAGACACCAAACAAGGGTGTCAAGGCTATTTAGAATTACATCTGTAACTTTTCTTTGATGCTGAGTGTTTGGGAATTAGTAAATACTGCTTAAGGGTTGGTCTTGGGACTTTGGCATGATATTGAAAATGATGAAGCTGTGTCACGTTGCAGCTAGGAAGGTAGAGAAGCTTGAACTTTCCAATTTAGTTCTATGAAGAATTTGATAGCATTTGCTTCACAGTAATTCTCTTTGAGCTGATTTGTTGTACATTTACATGGCCCCTGGGAGTTGTTCTTTTGCTTATCCCAATAGTCAGGCTAAACAGAAACATAGCCTCAACTCATTTGTTAGTGGGCGAAGCAAGGGACTGGAATGTATAATTCCAATTATTGTGACTTTTAAAAATCAGCAAGCAAAAAGTAACTCCTTGTTGTAAATGTAAGTGAGAAGAGGAAGCTGTTATGAAGTTAATTAACTGTTAGGAAGGGTACCATCATGTGAACAAGGAGACTAGACAAGTGGGAAAAAAAAAATAACTGATTTCAAAAGTAGAACTGTGTCAAGGGTAGTCAGTAAGATATTCTAATTTTGGTGTAGGACACCACCACTTGGAGCAGCCAATAGATGCTGGTAGTTTCTGCTTTTCACCAATAGATGATGATTTTTTTCTGTGTCACACCAATTTGGCGCTTTTTTCCTATTGATTTTTCAGTGGTTGCTGTTAGAATTGCCAATGGCAGTTACCAGTTCTTACTTTCTGGCAATATTTTCACCTTTTCCCTGACTATTTTTCACCTCCTCAGATGACAAGTTACCATTACAGATCTTTGTGTTTGCACTTACCAGGAGGATCTCCAGAGTCTAGGTACCCAGCTGTAATTCAAAGATGCCAGATGCCCTTCTCAAGGATGCTTCTGGTTCCCAGGCCTGGCTCCCATGCTCACAGTTCTCAGGCTGCTGGGCATTTTCTGTCAGCATTTTGTTAGCATTTTCTTCTCTTCAATAGCTCTCCCCCTCACCAGGCTGCCTTTCTGACTGCCCACATCACAGCTGCAAACAGCTAAGGGCAAGGACTTTCTGCAACAACAACAAAGATTGTTGTTCAATTCAAATAAGATTGAATTGTGTCTTCTTGCAAGTTACTTTCAAAGGCTATGGAATTCTTCACTAATAACAGATTTTTATTAGGGTCTTTCATTAAAATACAACAAGCCATCTAAGAGGTGTCTCAGATATCTATGCATGAGCTATTTCAGTTCCTTCTGTAAGAGGAATTGTTTCCCAGCTCCATGGTCCATAGTTTAGTTTGGTTTTTTTCTCATCTGGAATTTCCTTTCCAATACCAGAAAGGGGCTTACAAGAAAGCTGGGAAGGGACTTTTTACAAGGGCTTGTGGTGATAGGATGAGAGGGAATGGATTGAAGCTTGAGAAGGGGAGATTTAGACTGGAGATTAGGAAGAAATTCTTCACAGTGAGGGTGGGGAGACACTGGAACAGGTTGCCCAGGGAGGTCCTCCCCTCCCTGGAGGAGTTTAAAGCCAGATTAGATGAGACCTTGATCAACCTGGGCTGGTGGGAGGTGTCCCTGCTCATGGCAAGGAGGTTGGAACTGGATGATCTTTAAGGTCCCTTCCAACCCAAACCATTCTACACCCAGTCTATCAATCTCCATACAGTGCACCTTACCAGTCTTTATGTTATTGTGTCCTGTGTTCAGGGAGAAGGAAAACTGAGTCATTTTCCAGGTGCTAGCAGCTCAAACTATCTTCCTGTTTGATACTGGGGCCTTAGAAAATGTCAGGAGAGAATAAATTTCTTTTTTCTTTTCCAGTTTAAATAACACCACAAAGCACCTGACAATACACCTGAAATACACTTAGCAGTAGGGGATTGTTAAGTATTGCAAGAGAAGATGAAAAGCATAAATTAGATGGCAAAAAGTGGGGAGAAGTGTATCTTGAAATGTGATCATAATCCAGGCAGTGGTCTCTGCCTGCTAGAATAATATACATATGAAATAATAATGAGGACTATATATAAAAAAGCTATTAAAAATCCACTCACATTTCTTTTGATAAAGACAGAGGAAAAGGCTTTGGGATTTCTCTTATTGCAATAAATAACTTAAAATACATGCCAGATTGTAACAAAAAAAGGTATTCAATTTCTCCTGTGGGCAGCATTATTCAATAATCATCTGCTAAGGAGTATCTTTTACTATCTCTGTCAAAGTTAAGATATTTGGCTAGATAAACTACTGGTCTGATCCATTATTGCAAATCCTATGTTCTTATGGCTATTTATTTCCTCACTAACAATTACTTTGAACTGGATAATGCAATTTAATGCCTGCATACCTTGTTACTTGGAATGAATAATACTTAGTATAATAGGCAAGTCTTACAAAGAGCTTTTACTCCTGAGCAGTGAAATGATGCACTGACATTTTCAGGAGTGAATAGATTTCACAACTGACACCTTAATAGTCTTTAAATGGAGAAAGGTCTGGTTGTACATCTTCAAAAAGCTTCTGAACACAAGATAAGTCTTTCCAGAATAAAGATCTATTTCTTGTTAAGATTATATACTGTTAACACTTATGAATTAGGCCCAGGTTTTGTGGGGGGTTTTATTACGATTATTTTTTAAATTTCTTTTAATTTCAAAATTCTTTGTCAACATTGATTTTGTAGAAGTGGTGGGCACCTGAGGCTACCATTAGAAGTTTCAAACCTTAAGTGCCTTACAAAGCAAATGCTTTTATTTGGTTTTTAAATGTATTAGTGCACAGCATGCAAGATCTTATGGGTAATATTTAGGTTATAAAATCAAAGAATCATTAAAGTTGGAAAAGACCTCTAAGATATGGAGTGCGTCCAGAGAAGGGCAACAAAGCTGGTGAAGGGTCTGGAGAAGAGGACTGGGGAGGAGCAAGTGAGGGAAGTGGGGTTGGTTAGTCTGGAGAAAAGGAGACTGAGGGGAGACCATCTCGGTCTCTACAAACCCCTGACAGAAGGTTGGAGCCAGGTGGGTGTTGGTCTCTTCTCCCAAGGAACAAGCTATAGGAAATGGCCTCAAGTTGTGCCAGGGAAGGTTTAGGTTGGATATTAAGGAAAAATTCTTACCTGAAAGAGTGGTCAGGGATTAGAACAGGCTGCCCAAGGAGGTGGTAGAGTCACCATCCCTGGAGGTGTTCAAAGAACACATGGACATGGTACCTTGGGTCATGGTTTAGTGGCCATGTTGGTGTTGGGTTGACAGTTGGACATGATCTTAGAGGTCTTTTCCAGCCAATGATTCTATATTTCTATGAACTTCAACCTCATCTAAATTAGAAGACAGAGTTTCTGAGGAGCCAAGAAAAAATGGCTGAAGCACTGAGATAAGACACTGTAGGTAGATTTGTTTAGACTATTAACAGCAGTAGACTGAAGAACCTAACTTTTGATCTCTGCAAGGAATTTTCATGCCTAGGTTTAAAATGCTCCTTTTAGCTAATGCATGCCTAATCCTCCACCAATAATGTATATGCTTCCTAGGCAATGTGTGTTGCAAGAATAAATTAATTTAAAAATTATGAAACAATGACCACAGGGAGCTCTATCAGTATCTTTAGCAGAGATTACAATTTGTATTTCAGATAGGTCATCAAATTAAATTCAAGCATTAGCTTTCCTCTGTCTGTGCTATGAGACACATTGAAATTCAGAAAGGTAGCAGGTGTAGCTAATACTAATCCCCTAACTACTCAGTATAACTAAATTAAATTAAGTCTCTTTCAGAATACAGTAATTAAATCAAAACCTTATGTCATACCATTGTAGCATAACTTGCTTCTCAATAGATTGTCTTTCAGAAAGCATTTGGGGATTTATTTAAAAATTAACACAAACATTAAAAAAAACTCCCCCCAAAAAAACCCCAACCCAAAACCCCCAAACCCAGTAAATATAGATCATGAATATTATTATCCATCCATGTAAAGTATGAGATACCTTCAGAAAAGCAAGTGGAGTGGAATGAATAAGTCTGCAGCCCAGCTGTAATGCAACCAATTCAGACCAATACGAGTAAAGATGCTGTAAGGAAATCCACATTACAAAATATTGATTGGGTGAGATTGAATCTCACCAAAAGGGAGTGCATTTTGAAGTTTACTTATAGACCCCTTTATAAAAAGCACCAAAATCAGCATACTTCTCCAGGTAAGATAAATAACCTAATTAAAAGCAGCAATGTTCAAAACACTTGTGCAGACTTCAAATTACTCCTGGCAGCAATGTTGTAAAAGCAAAACAAAACATGAAGTTGCCATCCCAGGTGTTCATTCCCTTAGAATTCATGTGAATTACTCAGGTCAAGGTGTTGGGAACAGTCTTTGAGAGCAGAAAACTGACTGAAATGTTAACATTGTTTGAATCATTATCTGTCTTAGGAAGGACTACAGTTCAAGGTTAGCAAGACCATAATAATTTATTTAATTTTATTTTTAATTGTTTCAAAGAGGAAGTGTTATTCTGTTAAAAATATCCACATCCAATGAAAAGATTGTAAAAGTAAATTACATTACTAGAGGGGCCTTTAATAATAGCAGCAGTGTGAAAAGCAATTTGGTTTATAACACTCCATATGTTCCAAACTGTCCCTTTATGCATGGCCAGCTCTGTTCTATAGCTACTATTTTGATTTTAATATAAAATTGGGCATACAGAGCCTTCTGTTACTTTTCATCTAAAAATAAATATACTCTTAATGCTGGTATTAGAAAAAAAAAATCAATTTCAAGGTTGTGTTTTTTTTCTATGCTGTTAAACAAAGGAAGAAAAACTTTCAAAATGTCTTGAAACCACCATGCAAATTATTCCTTGTATTTGAATATTCTTCATACTTTTCCTTCCCACTCAGAGGAAATAAACTGATTTCCACTGAATAATTGCACTACTATTACTGAGATATTTGTTTATTAATGCAACAGTCAAACAACAGCTCTGATCAGGTGGAAACCATTTCCCAGACACAGGCTAAGTGAAAGACACAAAATGAAACAATCCTACTCATCTCTTCCCCCTCAGACTGCCTGTTTCCTAATCTGTCAGAAGTGTTTTGGGCAATGGGGAAGGGACAAGAGGACTTTAAATATACGTTTAAACTTGAAATGTACTTACTTTTAATTGCAAAGCATTTTTTAACTTTAAATTTAACTATTTTCTTTAGTCACAGTCCTGACCAATGGTAATGCTGAGGTGCAGACTAATGTGGAGCTGTCTGTTGATGGCATTGAAGCTCTGAAATACACTCTCATGCAGAGACAGATGTTTTCAACAGTGCCTATAAAAAAAAAAATATAGTCTGTTTTTCAAGGTTGGAGCTGAATATACAGTGGATGTTCATTCCACAATGGGATGGAAGCAAATATCTATATATGTTTCTAAGATATTGATGTCCTGCTATCTTTAAGTGTTTCCCTGAGAGAGGTATACAGCATGCAAAGCTGTATACCTTGCTTATCTTTTTATTAACATGCCAATAAAAAAGTGCATATTACCCCTGAGCTAAATATAACATTCTCACTGAACAGAAAAATACTAATACAATTTTATTTCTTTTCCTGGAGCTTAAGATATATTTCAGTCTTGATAGAAAACGTATCAGAAGGTAGAGAATGAAGCTGTTGTTCTCTAAACGTGAAGCAATATATCTGTGACATGTTTTGTAAATAGAATTGTTGTGTTCTTGACCTTTCCTAGCTGATATTCCCTGAATCAAATGTTAAGGAGTGATTTTAATAAATAGTTGATTTTTTTTTTATTATTATTATTATTTCGTAAAAGAGGAGCTGTGAAACTAAGGAAAAGAGCAAGAGATGGTAGTGACAAAAGCCATGGCACTGATGGAATTAAGTCCCATACAGAGAGAACCACTAAGTGCAAATTCAGCTGGAACTGATGCGACTTACAACATGACCCTCATTAATGTTAAAATAGCAAACAGCTCATTAACCTTTCCTCAGTCCCGGAGCAACACCACGGAACAGCTGCTACTTCTCAAGTCCTATACACTCTGTGCTTCCAAGGAAAAGTAGGATTAGTTCATGGGGATACCCTGAAGAGCACTCCTGTAATTTTTATGTTTCATGAAAAACTGTGAAGAATGATTTTTAGCTACATGGATTTGTGCCCTGTAAACTCTAACTTGTTTGGGACTTCTCTCCTAACCACATACAGTCACATCTGACTTGCATATTGTAATAATTCAATCATCTGAAGTGAAACACCTGGATTGTCCTTGCAGACTGTGAAAATATTTAGGTGGCAGCACATTGATAGAATCTAGACAAAATCTCCAGAAAACTATTGCCAGGAATTATTGATCCCAGCTGAAACTGGGTTTGTATGTGTTGAGGATGGACCCATGTGCAGTCTCAAGAAGACTCCTAATGTTTTTAAGGTCACCGAGTCCAGTCATTACCTAACCAGCAATCCTACTGCTAAGCCATGTCCCTTAGTACATGGACTTTTGGAGGGCAAACTTCAGGTTGTTCAGGCAACTTATTCAGAAAGTTCCCTGGGTAACAGCCCTTAAGAAGAAACGGGTCCAGGATGGTTGCACCTACTTCAAACAGGAGCTCCTAAAGGCACAGGAACTGGCAGTTCCCACATGCCGTAAGACGAGCCGGCGGGGAAGACGACCGGCCTGGATGAGCAAGCAGCTCCTGAAGGATTTAAAGGAAAAAAAGAGGGTTTATTGCCTTTGGAAAGGGGGGGAGGCAACTAGTGATATGTTTAAGGATGTTGCTAGATCATGTAGAAGAAAAATTAGAGGCAAAAGCACAGTTAGAAATTAAACTGGCCGCTTCCGTGAAGGACAACAAAAAGCATTTTTATAAATATATTAATGCTAAAAAGAGGGGCAAGAGGAGCCTCCACTCTTTACTGGACGTGGAGGGTAACATTGTAACTAAGGATGAGGAGAAGGCTGAGATTCTAAATACCTTCTTTGCCTCCATTTTCAACAGTAAGGCAGGAGGACTTCAGGATAACTGGCCTCCTGAGCTGGTTGATGGGGTCAAGGAGCAGTGTTGTACTCCTGAAATCCATGTGGAATTAGTTCGAGACTTGTTGAGTCACTTGGATATTCACAAGTCCATGGGACCTGATGGGATTCATCCTAGGGTGCTGAAAGAGCTGGCAGATGAGCTGGCCAAGCCTCACTCCATCATTTTCCACCAGTCCTGGCTCACTGGAGAGGTCCCAGAAGACTGGAAACTGGCCAATGTGACACCCATCCACAAGAAGGGACGGACAGAAGAACCTGGGTGCTACAGGCCTGTCAGCCTGACCTCAGTGCCAGGGAAAATCATGGAGCAGATTGTCTTGGGGGCAATCACTGCGCACCTGAAGGATGGCCAAGGAATCAGGCCCAGCCAACATGGATTTAGGAAGGGCAGGTCCTGCCTCACCAACCTGATCTCCTTCTATGATCAGGTGACCAGCCTGGTGGACGTAGTCTACCTGGACTTCAGCAAGGCCTTTGACACTGTCCCCCACAGCAAACTCCTGGCCAAGCTGTCAGCCTGTGGCTTGGACAGCAGCACTCTGTGCTGGGTTAGGAACTGGCTGGAGGGCCGAGCCCAGAGAGTGGTGGTGAATGGTGCCACATCCAGCTGGCAGCCTGTCACTAGTGGTGTCCCCCAGGGATCAGTGCTGGGCCCCATCCTGTTCAATATCTTTATTGATGATCTGGATGAGGGGATTGAGTCCATTTGGTAACTGATCATCATTTAAGCAACTCTAAGCATATACATTTTCTTCCTTTTTCCTTTTGGTTTCTTTGGAGAGCTCAAGCCTGCTATTGAAATTTAATTTTTTTTTACATATGCTTTCTACTTACAGGAAATCACACCACTCTCTACATTAAAACATTCATAGAAACATAGCTAGAGCAGTCACCTTTACAAATGTTTATCTAGAACTTCAGCTTCAATGAGTCGAGATACCTTGATTTACACCAGCTGTAGATCTCTTTCAGAAAATACTTTATAAAGTTACATTTTAAAACAGATGACTTTTCTGTCAGGGGATTTTAATAGGAACTGATGGATGCAGCAATAAAAGCTTAGTGAGTAGCAGTGTGTGCACCTCTACACCATATTTCATTCCTATAATCCATATTCCTCACATTATGTTAGTTTTGCTATAACTTCTCTGAAATGTTTCATCTTCTGGGAAAAAAAATAAATAAATAAGATGGAAAACTGGGAATGAACTGTTTGTATACTTGAATTATGCGGTTCTGAAAGACCTGGCAGCTTTCTTGAGTTCCTCCACTGGAATTTTGCCTGATCCTGACCCAAGAGCTTTTAGTCAGCTTCTCACACACCCCACACAAGAGTTCACTGGTTTTGAGCTGCTTCTTCATATAGAGGAACTTCTCTTCTTTACTCATCATTTCTAAAGAGCCTTTAAGTGATCATACAGCTGGATTAGATGCTGCTTGTCTAATGTGTTTGATTCCCAGGCTACATTTATGTACAATACACCGGAGCAGGGACTTCTTTCAGCCTTCTCCATACTTTGTTTTCTACAGTTCATTCAAAACACAGATGGGTTAAGAAGTGAAGTTCCTTCACCTCCACAGATGAAGAATTATTCTGCTAGGTCTTAGGTTACAATTCTCTACAACTACTTGAAATGAGGTTGTAGTGAGGTGGGGATAGATCTCTTCTCCCTTGTAGCAAGTGACAGAACAAAAGGAAATGGCCTCCAGCTGTGCCATGGGAGGCTTAGGTTAGATATTAGGGAAAAAATTTGTACTGCAAGAGTGGTCAGTGATTGGAACAGACTGCCCAGGGAGGTGGTGGAGTCACCATCTCTGGAGGTGTTCAAAAAACCTGTGAACATGGCACTCTGGGACATGGTTTAGTGGCCAAGGTGGTGTCGGGTTGATAGTTGGACTTGACCTTGGAGATCTTTTCCAACAGTAATGATTGTGCAGTTCTATGAAACATAATAATTATTTCAGATAGAATAAAAGAATCATCCTCCATGATACTGTGCCAAAGCAAACATTTGCTGCAGCATTTAGTGTTCATGCAGCACTTTGCATATATAAACATCTAAATGTTCACAGAGGTCAGAAAGCGCCATCAATTTATTGTGCTGTGTGCTGAAGTCCAGAAGGCTTTGCTAAAAATACTCATCTAGGTGAATCAATGAAACAAAAGCTGAATTCAGATCTTGTCCACTGACGTATGCCTTCTCCACTCTATTGGTTTTGTCCTGCTGTCAGGTGGATGGATATAGAAAATAGTCTAATCCACAGTAAATCTTTACAGTTTGTCATTCCAAAATGTGTTTTGTTTCTTTTCTTTTACCCTTTATAGCCAATGCAAGTAAAAAAAAAAAAAAGAATTGGAAAGGTGGGAAAAGATGGTAAAGTTATATTACCTGAATATCATTTTCTCCATTTAAGGTCCCTCAAGGACATTAGTAATTTATATACTCATTTATCTTTAGTTAGAAAGTATTATGCAGTTTTATCTGAAAACACACAAAAAGATCAATTACAGGACTATGAATTCTACATGGTCAAATGATTTATTGCTTGATCATCCAGCAGGACCTAATAATAGCTGTAAGAAAGAAGACTTCCAAATAAGTAAGATATTAAATTGATTCACCATATGCTCATAATCATCATTTTCTTGCTGAGGGTCAGAGCATGGCTACCTTTAGAAGAAAGAGACAAGAAGTGTAGACTTCTCTGTTAATTGGTGTTCTAGAAGTAGAGAAAGATTGGCACAAAATATGTTGAAACTTGTATTAAAGCTGGCCAGGGCATTATATGTCTCAAGTTTCCTGAGTGATAAAATACTTTTTAAAGGAGTAGCAACAAGAAACAGATGGCAAAAGAAGAAAATAAACCAAGGGTAATAAGGAAGGTGGAGGAGAAAAGTCAACAAGTGAAGAAAATAAGCATTCTACAGAAGATTAACATTTTGTATTCATAACCATTTAAAGAAATTTTCAACCTGACCTTCTTTTGCAATCCCTTTAAAAAATCTGAACTAGCAATTCATTTAATTTCCAGATGTCTTAGCTGATAAATTCAGTGGATTTGTATTTTCTTAGTGAATTCTTTAGCTAAGAGCAAAACATCTAGCACCCAGAGTCAATGAAACCAATTCTGAGTGAAAAGAACAGGCTGGGGAGATAAAAAGAAGATAAACACAATGTAAAGAAAACCAAACCATCCTGTCCTGATTCTTAGCCAGCAACAGGGTGCTTCTCCCAAGGGGCTCCTACTTTTATCCAGAACTGCTTCTACTTTCAACCAGTTCTTAAATTGCACTGAGTGTAAACATAAGTCTGGAAATATAACTTTATTGTTTCACCAGTCTTCAGTTATCTGATGCTTCTGGTAAACAAGTACTCTGTAGAGACTGAAGGATGCTAAACACACAGAAGACAGACTGCATGATGCTGGGAAGCATTTATTCACTATGTGCACTGGTTGGCTGACAATTCACCCTCTGGAAGGTTGAAATGCTAATGTCAGATATCACTGGGCTGTATTATGCTGCTATATTAGTAGCACTATAGTCTGGCCAGACAAATAGATCCCTGATGCAACTGTTTTTTAACATTTATATTTCACAAAACTACAGAATGGTCTGGTTTAGAAGGGACCTCCAAAGGTCATCTATTCCAACCCCCATTTCCTTAGCTTACAAGCAATATACAAAGTAATTTTAATTTTCATATTTATAGCTCTGGTCTCAGTACTGTAGCTGCTGAATTGATTTCTAGAATTTTCTGTATTTCAGGGAACCAGCAAGGTATAGTTCAGATTTTTGCCACTTATCATCTGACATAGAGTGGGAGCAGATCAGTGATGCTCCAGAGTAAAAAGAAATTACAGTGCAAAGCTTTGTGTTCCTTTATGTCCTGACCATTTCAATTCTTGCAGACTGGAAACTACGTCATAGTGACAGAGCAGAGAAAACATTCCAAATGCACATTGCAAACCTGCTGGTAACAGCAGAAGGCTGTGCCTTCTTCAGACACCAAGAACAGTGTCAGACTGATACTCTGAAAAACAACTTGAACATGCAGCAGTGGAGCTCAGAGAGACAGAAACATATTGTGACCTGCTCAGCCTTGCACAGTTCCCCATAGGAGTCTGAGCCCAGCTGATTAGTTTCTCATTTAGCAAATGTTAGAGTCGTTAGCTTTGTCCATTTCCCTTCCTAGATGAAACCCATTGTAGGTGTGTTTGAGAATAAGACAGTTCTTAATGTCCAGGTGAATTTAAAAAAAAAAAAAATAAGATGGAGGAGAGGGGGGCAAGTGTAAAAGGTCTAAAAGTTGTTCAGACCTTTGACAACTAGAAATTCATAATGTCATAAATGGTTCAGTAATAACTGAGTTTGCAATTGCTAAGCCACTAAACTGTTCAGCCTTGACATACTATTATCATGTCTTACTTTACACATTAACCTTATTTCTTTAAGTAGTTTGAAAAAAAAACCAAACCATTGACAATTACAAGCAAAACGCCAAGTGGAGTTGTTTTATGTGAAGCTTCACAAAGATGTGAAACAGGCTGAAGAAAGGAAAAACTAGAACAAAATTAATGCTTACCTCTCTCCATGCTAAAGGACAGCTGTAGTGCAAAGATTATGCCTGGCTTGGGATGTTTCCCCTCTGAGAATAAAGAGGAACCTTGGAACTCAGTGTGTGAAAGCCTCAGCCTTGAATTGACAGCATTCTCTGTTAGGAAAGAAAGCTGCTGAGGTTTATGTGCTAAACCTCAGAAAAAGGCACAACACACTGCTTGTAATATAGGGGAAACAGAGAGAGAGCTGCTTAATCCCTTTGACTGATGGAGAGAGGAACAGGCACCTGTACTGGGTCTGGCTGGGCTGGGGTTACTGGTTCTCACAGTAGCCCACATCATGCTGTGGTAGATTTCAGACTGAATCAGCCCTGACTGCACACCAACATTTTGGCTGTTGCTGACCGTGCTTGCTCAGTGCCAAGGGTTCTTCTGCTCCTCATTCTTCCCCCTCACAGTGAGCAGAATGGGCAAGAAGCTGGGAGGGGACACAGCTGGGGCAGTTAACCTGATGTGAGGAAAGAAGCAGCCCATCTTATACAGTACCATGCCCGACAATAAAAGCACAGCACAAGGGGAAATTTGTTCTCTGCTTCCTAGCAGGTGTCCCAGGAAGCTGGGTTGCAGCAAGCACAACTGTTGCTTGGGAAGACAAACATCCTAACCTCCTCCTTGATCCTCCTTTCCCTGTTGACTTCTACTTCCAGTATTTTCTCTGGGAAAAGGAATTGCTGCCACTGAGTGTCAGGTTCCTGTCTTAGCCAGTGTCCTCAGAAGCGGTGAACTTCCTTCTCCACCCTTCTGATATCTTTGATCTGTTTTTTCCCCACTGTCATTAAAGCTTCTAAAATTCCTTTGAATGTTCTGATTTCCTTCTCTTTCATGCAGTTCTTGGTCACACAGGGACTTAAACCTCCTGCTTTGACCACATTGTTTTTGCTGCTTTTTAATCTTTATGCATTTATTTATGCTTACATGGCCATTATTTTTTTTTCCTAGTGTGACCTACCTAGAATAGATTCTCCCTTCTCCACTTTTGATTTTTCATGAATTATTGAATTTCAGCCATTTTTATTCAACTTCTTTCACATTTCCTCCAAGTCAGCTTTTCTTACAGTGCAATATCTTTGTGTTTGCTGACCTCTCTACAGCACCCCATCAGCATTTCAAACTTAATGATATTATAATAATGGTATCCAATGTGCTTTCCAACTTTAACCTTGTTTATCTTAGAGCAGGAGCATCATATTCAGTTATTTGGCCCTTTCGACCTCATTTGCTGCTTGTTCAACTTACTGTGTAAGAAGAAAATGTTTGCAAAACTTTTTTTTTGGTAGCTTTCTTATTTCTGATATTCTGTCAACAAAGAAAATCAGAAATAAGCATTGCAGTGCTAATTCAGAAAATTATCTTTTACATAAAAAAAAAAACTTCTCTGTCATCTCCTTATGTTGTTTAGCCTTGTCTGTAGCAATGCAAGAAATAATTTGCCCCGAGAAATCATGTTTATTTTCTCAATTATTTAATTCAGTCCTCATTATTTTGTCATCTTAGTCAATAACACTCCAAGCATTTAGAAGAGTCTCTCCTACTGCTATTTCTGGTTCCACATCTCCTGTTTAATGCTAGTCTGGTATTGAAAATTAATTTAACAGGAGAGCTGACCCTTCAAGAGTAGAGGCAGAAGACAAGTATCACTACCAGCACTTCATTATCCACACCAGCAGTGGGTAGTAATTGCAAATTTGGAAATCTTGAAGACAAGGACAACATGGGATCTAAAAAAGATGCTCACACTCCCTGCAATCCTAATGCAGTCTGTGTTTGGCAGACATTATATTATCTTCATTTTGCTAACCTTTTCTCCTTCAGATGCTAGCAGTCCCCCCCCACCTGTCTGTTCCAGTATGAGATTATGCTCATAACTCTTTTTCCTTCTTGTGTATTGCTCTTAAATCTCAATCCAACAGTTCTTGTCCAATCCACCACTCTATGTTGGAAATAGTATTTATAAACAAGAGGATGCTTTAGGAGAAGGAGAACAAACTATCTATTACACTTTCCTCCTCTTCTGCAGAGCAAACAGTTCCAATAATTTTGATCTTTATTTGTAGTTCATATTTTCTGGACCTCTCATAATGCTCATCTCTGTCTTTTGGACTTTCTTCTTGAAAGTTGGTGATGGACACCTTTCATCAGACAACTGCAGTTCTGGCTGAACAAGCTAGAAGAAATGTCCATGCAGTCTCAAAACTGTGAAAAGTCAGTGCAAAGCTTATTGCTGGTCAGCAGAGATGGTAAGAGACCTTTTACAAGGGCATGTAGTGATAGGATGAGAGGGAATGGACTGAAGCCTGAGGAGGGGAGACTTATACTGGAGATTAGGAAGAAATCTTGCCCATGAGGGTGGGGAGACACTGGAACAGGTTGCGGATGTCCCCTCCCTGAGGATGTGCAAGGCCAGGTTGGATGAGACCTTGAGCAACCTGGGCTGGTGGGAGGTGTCCCTGCCCTGGCAGGGGGTTTGAACTAGATGATCTTTAAGGTCCCTTCCAACACAACCCATTCTATGAATAATCCTGCATTTAATAGATGTCTACAATTATTAACCAGACTGGCTTGGCCTCATTTTTTCAATCCTACTGCATGTTTAGAGCTGCAGCTACTTTAAATTTCTCCTCTGCAGTGTCAGTTGCAGCTGTATCTCAGCAGCTTTCCCTATCCTTAGCCATGCACTCAGTGAAATTGCTTTCAGCCTGCAGGGTGCTGTTCCACCAGAGGGATCAATATTTTGCATGACTATGTATTGATGGAGAATTTCAGAGGAATGGTTCTTTTGCTAAAACTGCAGAATCAGGCACCTGGCATTATTGTGAAAGCTGATTGAATTCTTCTCAGTTATAGCTGCAGCATTACAGGTCTTTTTCTGTCAATGGCTCATTTGAAAACAATGATTTTTTTGAAGAATATATTCATCATTTGAAATTACTCAGATGTTTTATGCATTGTAGGCTCAGCCTATAGACTGACAGCGAATTATTCAATATTGTTTGAAGTACTGAGTATTCTGAATTTGCTTATGTAAAGCCTCATTGGCCCTGATTCTTAGCTCCAATAATATGAGACACTCATCTGAAAGAAAGCAGACACTGGCTTTATGATGACTTAGCAGTTCTCCAGCAGGGAAAAGATGATTCATTCTTTCAGACTTCACAGAATTGTCAGCTGTGCTTTTCCATCTATCTGCATGTTTAGATGTGGAATGGCTGCCATAACTCCTTCCCAGCACATAAAAAAAATAATTGAAAACCCTGTATTTATCCTGGAACATGGCTTTTGAGAACTTGGGCAGGTGATGGGATTCTGTCTGCATCCCAAAAGATGCAGATGGGAGAAAATTCCTCTATGTCAGCTATTTTATACTCCTTCCCATAGTTCCACCCTACCCAGGCTACTGTTGGAATCCCATCCTGATGTCAAATAACTGGCTTGGATTGTTTAATGAAAGAAGCTGCTCAAACACTATACAACAGGGCAGTTCAGTTTCTGCTGTGCATGCCAACCACCTAAGCTGTTTCTGTGCCAGGAATGCCAGCTTGGACACTGCTTTTTACTCATGAGTGCACCTTCAGTAAGCTTGCAGACAACACTAAGTTGAGTGAGAGTGTTGATCTGTTTGAGGGTTGAAAGGCTCTGCAGAAGGACATTGGTAGTCTGGATTGATGGGGCAAGGTCAATGGGATGAGTTTCAAAAGGCCAAGTGTTGCAATTATCCTAAAGAATGAAGGGGTCCAGCTGAGCTTCTGAAAAGGGGCTACAGGCTCAATATGGGAGGAAGAGAAGGAAACTTTCCCTAGGTACAGAAAAGAGCATTGAGAAGTGACATATCTAAAGGAATGCTTCAGGGAATCAAAACTAACCTAAAACAGACACCAGAAGGGAAGGAATATTTTTATAAGAGTGGGGTTGTGACTATTTCCTGGAAACAAAAGCAAAACAAATAGAAGAAAAGCCTTTTCCCCACAATATTTTATAACAGCAACACTGCAGTTAAGATGAGCTCTGGGGGTTTCGGGGTTTGGTTTGGTTGGGGTTTTTGGTTGCTTGGTTTTGGGTTTTGTTGTTGGTTTTGTTTCTAGTTTTTTTTCTAAAGAGCCTTCATTTGGAGAAGTCACTGATTTTATAAACATTCTTCTGCAAAGAGGCTCTTTTAATTACTAAGGTTCAGATAAAATCAAATCTGCTAATAATGACTATAAATCAAAATCTGGGAACCCTCCCCAACAATAAAATAGCCTCTGCCAAAGCAATGCTAGCACTGATATTTATCTTTTAATATAAGAAAGCCATGTATCTATGTCAATAATGAAGTAGAAGAAGCAGAAATACACTCATGATCTCTCTCTGCATTTAGAAAAAGATGGTAGAGTCATCTCAGAAGATGATGAAATACCTCCCACTCCCATAGTAACTCTGGAGGTTGTTAAGTGGCAACTACTAAAACTAGATATTTTTAAATCAGTCTTACATTCAATAATTGTAAAAGACCTGGCTGGAGAGCTCTCTAGACAATTGATATTGATTTTTTAATAAGTCTTGGAACACTAGGGAAGCTCCAGAGGACTGGAAGAAAGCTAATGGGTCAATACTTCAAAAAGGCAAGCAGGATGAGCCATATCATTATATATCCATAACCTAGCTTTGATCCCAGGAATATACTGGAAAGTTTCCTGCAGGGCTCACAGACTGAAAGATTCAAAACAGGTAATGCAAAAAATGTCAACCAGTGTTGATTCACCAAAACCAAGAATCCAGGTTCTAGAGCCTTCCATCAGATCACATGAGTGATGTATGCCATAGCTCTGGGGCAATTCTTCCATGTGCTTCATACTCCCTATGACAAACATCTTAGAAACCTCCTCTCTGGGCAACCTGTTCCAGAGCTGAACTACCCTCATGGTAAACACCTTGTTCCTACCATCCAACCTAAATTTACTCTTCAGTTTGATGCCATTGCTCCTCATCCTATCACTGCAGGGCTTTGCAAACAGTCTCTTTCCACCCTTCTTGCAGCCCCCTTCAGGAACTGGAAGGTTGTTATTAGGTCTCTGTAGAGCCTTCTCTTTTCCAGGCTGAACAACCATCTGCAAGAAAAAACCCCACAAGAAGCTCCTTATATTTCCACTTAAAAACACTGAAGAATCAGCTGCAAAGTTTAACATCTGCAGTTGGGGGGAGTTGATATTTTTATGGGGTTACAGCTGCAAATGTATGATGTGCTCTTGGTCAGCCATGTGGTTGGTGTTTACTCAGGTAAAAGACATCTTCTCATTTATCTAATGAGGATTACAACGGACCTCAGGAGGGCATCAGGTTATGGAAGTTCAGAGTAGTTAGTAACGTTTAACCAAATCAATTTCCTGAATGGGAACTCCCAGGGAATTCATTTAGTGCTAGGGCCTCAATTAACCAATGCACTTAAGCACATGCTTCATTTTAAGTCTCAGTAACCTGAATGATATTAGCTCTTTAAGTATCCTGACTGACTAGACAAAGCCTAAGCAGACATTTAAAGGGCTTGTTAAACTTATATCCCTCCAAGAGCATCTGGTAATTGCTGTCCCCACCTGGCAAATGTACTAGAAATATAGGTTGATGTTCCAGCCTCTTTCTATACGGTTTTAAGATAAGAATTTGGATAAATTCTTCCTAAATAGTTGCCAGGGATGTTATTCAGCTGAGCATTTTCCCACCCTTTTTCCAGAAATTTCCCAATTCAAATGAAAGCTTCAGAATTTCTCTGAGAACTACACACAGATGATCCACATTCTAAAGAAAGAAACCTCATAAATCAGAATATCTTTGTCTAAAAGACACCTTCCTATGTATTTTTTTAATATCTTCTGCTATATTTAGAAATTCATGAGATACTACAACTGAATTCTATTAATTAAATTTAACTTGTTACCAACCTTTAATTTAGGCATGCCTGATACCTCTCAGCTGTCTAACATTACTCAAGTTGCTGAAAGATTGCTCTGAGATGAAATTATAGAGAGAGAGGTAGCATGGTTTTGTGACAAGGCTGGGAGTTGCTCAGGGAGTCAAGAGAAGAAAGAACAACAAAGGTAGGGCTCAGATCCCTGTATCAGTGTGAGCTGAAATTCCCCCCACACCAACAATAACCAGGCTAGCTCAGTCTGGAAGCAAATGAGAGCTGTATTTACAAGCAGGTCTACAATCTATGATGAAATGCAAGGAATACATACAAATAGACAAAAATCACAACATTTACAAATACATACAATCAACAGAAAAGCACAACCAAGCTCCCTTTGCTTCCCCCCAAAGGGACCTCTTTCACCCAGACCCCCCTGGCAGAAAGCAGAGTTAGTTAAAAGCAAAAAGGCTGTTAGCTTAGCTTGCCAAGGTCAGTGTGTTATCCTCAACCAGAAGAGAAGAAGCAGCAGCAGCCAGACAGCCCAACAAGCAAGCGAACTCCCCACTCCAACTGCAGACTGCCCCAACTTTGTTTTGAGTAGTGGTTCTTAACCATTTCTATCTATCCAATGGAAGTGTTTAGAACAATCATCATTTTGCTTTCTTACACCCAATAGTGACTTATTTACACTCTTTTGCTTTCTCTGCTTGAACTTTGAGAAGGAAAATTAAAAGGACAGTTTCAAACCATCACAATCCCCAAGCAAAAGTGAAAATAAGGGGGGGGTGGGGCAAAGGAAAAATTCACTGACCTGGGCATTGTGCTGCAGGGTTCCCCAGGAGCCTTTGGATGAGCATCCAGTGTCAATGGAGCTGGCAGCAAATTCAGCTCTGCAAGGTGCAGAGTCCATGCTGTGGGCACAGAGGCCTTGCACAGGGCCTCTGTGGCCCTGAGCTTGGTGCCTCCTCCTGGCACCTTGGAGCCCAGCCATGGCTCTCTGGGTGTTGCCTCAGGGCTGGGCAGTGCACAGGCTTCTAGCACAGCAGCTAAACCTCAGCTGCCTTTTGCCTGCCTGAACCAAGAAAGTTCCTTTCTGCCTTGGAGGTGTGTGGCTACTGCTTGCAGAGCCTCTTGTGCCCAGTTAAAGGTTTCTGAGGAAGCCAACCCAGAAGATAATCAGTAACAGCACCTGCCTGCTGCTGAGTCATCCCTGGCCATCTGATGGTATCAAACTGATCAGCTGAACTGACATTAAGTGGAGCCCCATTGCAAAGTGGCACACCTGAAGACAATTATCCTATCAGCTAGAGTTAGTCCTACCACAATAAGCACAGATTCCATGTTAGGAGATTTATAAAAGGTGTAGTTTGGTCCTTTTTTTTTTTTTTTTTTTTTTTTTGTAGCCATCAAGTTTGTTCTACCAACCATGCATGGTGATATCAAACGTGCAGAACAGTTCCAAGGAGTGGTAGGTTAAAACAGCATTTTATACCTACTGGGACTGCACACCAGGCTACAATTAACCATGAAAAGAGGTGTGGGAGTCATTTTACCATTGCTGAGTGATAAATTCTTACACTTCTCTAGACAACTGGAGCAGAAAATGTAGCCAGTGCTTTCTAGTAGCTGATCTGCTGTCACTGAGGAAGAACTTTCCAACCACTGGTTCCTTCCTAGTCTCTGAAAAAATCATACTTAAAACTTCATGTTTTTCCCCATTTTGTTACAGATCTCATGAAATATAATAAAACATAAGCAATCATCAACTGAAATTTGTTGCAATAATCAGAAATCAGCTACCTGTGTGGATGCAAAGAACAAGAAGGAGATGAAATCCAGTGCAAAACCAAGTTAAGGACATGGACTGACTTAACACTTAGCTAAGAAAGTTGCTATACTAAATATAGCCTGGAACTGCTGTTATTATCTTATTCTTAAGGTTTGCAATCAAGTACTCTGCTTTCTGTTTTAGAGAAAAAATTGCAATCATTTTCTTGACCTAAACCAGCTAATATTAAATGAAGATTTTTGAGGAAGCAGGAACCTTGAGGTTTCTGCTTCATATGTGGACATTGAGGACATTGAGTTCCATTGCTGAGGCTGTTCCAGTGCATGAGGTCTGTGTGTGGCATCTTTAACCCTCAAAAAATCACTTTTACTTCCAAACTGTAACTAACTGTCTTTTAAGATATCACATGTAATACCTCAAATAAATCCAAGAAATTTACTCTGGGCTGATTTGTATTTAAAATATATGTTTTAAAGAGTGTGTTTTCCATCTGCACTCTAAAATTCAGTTAAAACTGGACCTGCAGTCATTTGTAGGAATTATATTCAGGTCCTCTTATCATCTGCTGAGATATCTTGGAAGAAATTCTGAAGATCTTGACTCTGTCTACATAATGAGAAGCCCAGGGCTGGGAATTTTGCTGGGACATCCAGGAGCCTAATCTTTGGACTTGGCATGGCCACATTTAGCATTAGAGAATTTATCAGTTTCCCACAAGAGGTCTGTGCCAGGGGACAGGACCTGCTTCAGTTTTCCAAATTCCAGCCTGCTATCCCTCTCAGTAACCTTTATAGAATCACAGAGTGGTGGCGTTTGGAAGGGACCTCTGGAGGTCACTTAGTCCAACCTGCCTGATGAAACAAGGGTTGCCTAGATCAGGTTGCACATTAACATGTCCAGGTGGGTTTTGAAAGTCTCCAGGAAGTAGATTCCACAACCTCTCTGGACATGCTGCTCCAGAGCTCTGCCACCCCCACAGTGAAGCAGTTTCTCCTTAAGCTCAATTGAAACCTCCTGTGTTCTAGTTGGCACCTGATGCCCCTTACCCTGTCACTGACAACCACTGAGAAGAGCCCAGCCCCATCCTCATGACCTCCACTCTTTAGATATTTCTTTCCTATTACACAGTGCCTAAATCAAGCAGGAGTTAAGGAACACAGGCAGATTATTCAGAGGTTCTCTGAGCCATGATTAACTTTATCTAATTTAGTTCACATTCTGTAACCAGAACTCAGATTGGCATTTGTCATGTAACAGAAGACACACCACAGCATAAACAGCTTGCTCTAAGAACTGAAAGCATTTCCCTTTGACTTGAAAAACCAAAGTGCTGTCAATGATCCCTGTTTCCTGTGTACTGTCATCTCAATAATGCATGAAAACATCCGCGCTGAAAGCCTGAACTGCAGGCAGCTGCAAGCATCCTTACATGTCTGAAGAAGATTACTGTTTGCTGCCTGCATAGACAAGAGTTTACAGGATTTAAAAATCTGTGTGGAAATGTTTGCTGTCCATCTGAGTGCATTTAACATTTTTTTTTTTCCTGGTGGTGCATGCAGAGGCAAAATCAGAATAGCTTTCTCTCCTGCCTCCCCTAAAACTACACCCCAGGTTTAAGCACTGCTTCTTCTGAGGGTTAATTTGCCAGCAGTATCACACAGAATCACAGAATCAATAAGGTTGGAAAATACCTCAGGGATCATCAAAATCCAACCTGTCACCCAAGACCTCATGACTACTAGAAACTTTCAGGCTGACACCATGTTTTTCATCCCCAATCATTATGATTGTACTTGATTGGGAGTCTCAAATGTTTTTAGAAATACTTATAAATGTATGATTTTTGCCCTTTTAAGCTGGCAATGATAGGGATTTTTTAAATTTTTTTTTCATCTACTTGGAGTACTTCTGGGAATTATTTATACAGTAATAAAATTCCACCTTTTCCCCAGACCTTGGAAATGATGAGTACACAAGCATGACACCAGGTTGGAAGTCAGACATCACAGTATTTGATTCCTCTCTTGTTCCAGTCCTTAGCCTGGAATGGTGCTGATGTTTTCTTCCCTTTCAGAAACATTCTCTGTGCTGTCATATCCACTTGCAATTAATACATGTCTGATACAGTCCAAAGGCTTAAACAATTGCAAACCTTCAAATATTTCTTCAGCTTCTCCTAACCAGGTGTTGCCATGGTATCCAGTCTAGCAGGAAAAAATAGCAGAGTCTGCTTTTGACAACTGTGTTGATGAGTATTACTGCTTTGTCTTACAGCTCTAATAAATATACTCTTCATGCTAAAAACCATCAGAGAAATGTGGACATTCCATTTGGGTTAAAAGACTACACACAACTTGCTCATAGTTCTGTAAGTAAGTTTGCAGCTCTCTACCCCTTCTTCACATTTGCAAACAGGGAGCAGGCATTCAGGATGTGCTTTTACTATGCACCAACCTAAAGTATCTGATGTTCCAGTTTTTTTTTTTTTTTAAGGTAAAGAATAAATGAATATGAAAAATTTATGAAAACTGCATGGTGTCATCTCAGATTTGAGATTCTAAATGGACAGAAATTAAGCTTGCTCCAACACTGGGCTGAGGCTGGCATTTCACAGCTCTTAGGGGACACGAGCATCTCTCTCGTGAGGAGATGCTGGGAGACCTGGGGTGCTTTAGCCTGGAGAAGAGCAGCCTGAGAGGGAATCTTCTCAATGCACATAAATACCTAAAGGGTGGAGCTCATGAGGATGGTGCTCAGTGGTGCTCAGTGATCTGCCCCTTGTCCTATCTTATTTCATATTATTTCAGATCACTTTTCCTCTACTGCCAACTAAAATTTTGCTAGTAAAGAATTTTTTTTTCCTGAGCATAGAAAATCTTGTATCCAATTTACCAAGAGAGAAAACCAGACTCCTCATCTTCAGACCTGGGGGAGTCACTGTCCTTGGAGATGCTCAAGAAACATGTGGATGTGGCACTTCAAGACATGGTTTAACAGCCATGGTAGTCTTAGCTTAATGGTTGGACTCAATGATCTCAGAGCTCTTTTCCAACCCAAACTATTCTATGATTCTATAGTCTAAACCACCTAGAGAAGAGAGGACAATCACTGAGACTATAAGGTGACTCCTTTTTGCTAACAGAAGACAAAGACAGAGAAAGGTTGGAAATGTAAAACAGGATATTATATTAATTTTCAATAGAGACCTAATCTACATTGTCCTCTCCTGTGATTATCTGGCCAGACTGATCCATGCACAATAGGCTTTAATTACTTGTCTGCATTTGGGATGTCTAGCTGTCAGATTGCAAATGTGTTGCTTGGCAAATACAGACATGGTTGTTAAGCACATGGAAAATTAGCATCTGAAAAATTAACTGTCACCTGTAGGTTCTGTTGTGAGTAAACAAAAGCTTTGAGAAATTACCTCTGAAAAGCCAAAGGTATTCATAGAATGGTTTGGGTTGGAAGGGACCTTAAAGATCATCCAGTTCCAACCCCTCTGCCATTGGCAGGGACAGCTCCTACTAGCCCAGGTTGCCCAAGGCCTCAACCAACCTTGAACACCTCCAGGGAGGTGGAACAGGTCACATTTGGATGTATTTGGAAGAGTGGCCTATTTAAAATGTGACTCTGAGATCCTCTTCCAAATCCCTGTCTTCTGTGACTTCAGACTCAGAGTTACTGGGTCACTTGCTTTAAGTCTTCAACATCAGCAGCATCAAATTGTCCTCTGCAACCAAGTTTGTGTTACTGTATCCATTGCCATAAGTGTTCAGACATCATGCAGAATTTTTGCTTCTTTATTGCTATTCTGATGAATACTTTAAGATGTAGTTGAGGATGTTCCTGCTTACTGTAGAAGGAGGTGGACTGGATGACCTTTGGAGGTCCCCTCCAACCCAAACCATTGTAAGATTCTATGATATTTTTCACATCTTGGCACATTCTTTCAGTGACTAAAGAGTTAAATATGGAATACAACTGAAAATACAGAATAAAATGAAAATTAAATTGAATAAAAAACTTCACTTTTTTTTTTTTTTGGGTCTGGCAGATTTCTGATTAATAAGAGAAATAACTGGAAGTGCTGAAGTATAGCAAAGGATATTCCATCCTTTTCTATAAGCTGAATTAGAAGATGAGCCTGTGAAAATGAAGAGTTTTGCAAGATTTGCATGAAGTGATGAATCTAATCATGCCCTAGAAGGATCATTTGTCTCCTGCTTTTTTGTAGCAAGGTTAAAATTTGTAATGATTCTTTTTGGTGGAGCTTCCAAATTATAGAATCCAAAAGACACCTTTCTTCGTATTGGAAATATTCCAGCTCCACTGACACTTCAGGTTTATCTTTCAACTAAGGTGTGATTGCCAAGGAACTAGCAAATAATGGTTTGCATTCATTAAACAAAAAAATAGTTTGACTTTTTAAAATGGACAAAAGTGCTTTCTAAACCCCACTACCTTCAATTTAACACTTCTTGTTCCTGTGCTTGTAGGAATAGTGAAGATTTAATTCCTGCCCTGATGAATGGGATTAATAGTTGAGCAGCATTGCCTGAACAGCAGTGAACCCCAGGGATCACAATTAAATGTTGGAGATGTCTACATCTGGCAGTATCTCCTTCTGTAATAGAAAATAATGAAGCCATACTTGAGCCATCAAAGCTAAAAGTGAAGATCTTCATTTTCCAACTCTCACAGACAGGAAGCACCAGGTGCTGCTGGAATAATGTTTAACCCTTGTCTTTGCATTTCAGAGTTTATCTGTGCTACTTCTTTAACAAAAAAAGAATGCATCTGCCTAGAAAATGCAGTTCTAGTGCAGGCAGTGTTTTGCCATTGTGAATATTGTACAGCTCAGTGCCCAGCTTTCACTCTATCCTGGCTACCTTTGTCCCCTAGTGTTCTGGTGTTCTGTGATCTTACCTTCACAGTGCTGTTGATGGGCCACCTGTATTTTTCATGGTACACAGATTTTGACAACCCTGGTGATAATAATTGGTCTCTCAGGAGTTTTCCTTGATATGTATATATCTATCTTACTGGCAGTCAGAAGCAGATATCAACTCTCTTGCCTTCTTTATCATCATTGTTCAGCAGAGCCATGCAAGAGAGGAGGCTGTGACACATCATGGCAATGGAACAGCAGCTGTTCTTCCTTTACACTTCACTATTTGGATTGTAAGAAGACAACAGTCAGAATCAGAGAGGGTTGCATGACCTCTGCTGTGTTTTGGAACCTCTGGAAAAGAACTTAAGGTTCTGAGAACACAGGCAGCTCCTGCACAACACCATGACGAAACTCTGCTAAAGAGTGTGGGTCCAGTACAGAGCTGCATTGGGCAACTTTTCATATTATTAGGATCATAGAATGATTTGGGTTGGAAGGGGCCCGGAAGATCATCAGGTTCCAACCCCCTTGCTGTAAGAAGAGACGTTTTCCACCAGTTCAGGTTGCTCAAGGCCTCATCAAACCTGGCCTGAACACCTCCAGGGAGGGGGCATTCACGACCATCCTGCACAACCTGTTCCCGTGGCTCACCACCCTCACTGTCAAGAATTTCTTCTTAATCTCCAGTCTCAATTGTTCCATGGTTGGAAACACAGAAACAACAGAAATATTTTCTCCTGAAATTTTATTTCCACATTTCTGAAGTGCCATTGTCCATGGAATATGCTATGTGAGAAGCTTAAGTCCTATCAAACTCAAGACTAGCTTCATCCTTTCCTTCAACGACAGTGGAATTATACTATCTAGGAAGGGAATGTCACAGAAATGGAATCCTTATCCCTTTTTCTTTTTTTTTTCCTTTTCACATTGTGTGCTATTGCTATGCATGCTCAAACGTTTGATGTATTCCACCAGATGGCTGGATGTATTGCAGTCAGGACTACAGGGGTTTGGGTTGTACCTATCTGTTTTTTAAGCATTGAACATCTGCACTGCAGCAAGAACAAGGTAGGGTACATCTCAAACCCCACTGTAAACTGCATGGTGAACTGCTCAGGTATTTTTGTTAACTGTTTTAATTTGAGCATAGCTTGATTTTTTTTTTTTTCAATGTAGGAGAAGTATGAGCCTTCAGGATTTTAAAGGCAATGAGGCTGCTAGTTGATAAGCTGTTTAAACAGAAAGAAAATAAGAAATTACCAGCTTCAAATTATCTTCTGTGCTACTAACTCAAAGATGGCATTGAAAACAGGAGAAGTACAAACCCCATCTTGTTAAGGGAAGCAGCTACTGCAGACCAATGGGGATATTATTCAACATAAAACCACAAGGCCTTTCAGCACATGAGTTTTATGGGCATGTGCAGCAAGCTTTCTGACACTATAAAGCTTCAGAGGATCCATTACTGTCTTCTAGTTTACAGTCTGTGCACTAACAGGTTTGATGACAGGCAGAGCTATTACACACTCTGTTGTGCCCATGCCAGCACTTCAGAGACAACCACCAAACAAAAGATGAGGAATAGAAAGAAGGTCCTCACGTGTAGCATAGTCTTTTAAACCATTACAATACGTCTGGTATAACACCAGAGAACTCCAGAGGGTGACTGTGCCATGTGAGGAAAGAGTCAACCCAAAATAATAGTTTAAGTTCAGTTCTTTATAACTATGAATGAAACAATTAGTGCTGAAAATTGCCTTGAAGGGCAGCATTGCTGAAGCACACATTCAGAAAGCAGTGAAGTGACTTCTTCAAAAGAAATCTTTTGGAGAAGGTTTCTAAGGAGGATCTTTCCTGTGTGGCCATGAAAGCATTTGTGAAGATGATGGATGGAGGGTAAATAGTACTGGGCAAACAGGAGGCAGTAAGACCTGCAGCACTTCCCTCCAATGAGTGGTGTGAGCATATGACAACCACAGTTTGCTTTCATCCTAGGAGTCCAAAGGAGCAGATAAATCACTGGGATAATGCCACAGAAAAAGCAGAGAATTTATAAAGTCCACTGAGATTGGTAATTACCACAGTTAGGCAAAGGTTTGGTTTTTTGAAATGGGGATTTTGATCATATGAGGTAATAATATAACATAATATAATATAACATAACATATTTCCTTCCAATTTCTCTTTCATATTTCTCAGTAGACCCCTTTAAAAGGTCAGACTCATGTTTCCCTCTCCCTTTCCTGAGATCCTATCAACCACAGAACCACAAAATTATTCTGAAGGGATGGGACTCAGAGATCACCTCCCATCCTCATCAACCTCCTGCTTCACCTTTGTAGAACAAGGTCAGCAGCCATACATCTGTGTAGTTTGCATCTACCAGTGGCCCTGCAAAGCTTCTAAGAGTCTTAGTTCATAGAAAACTTACTTCTAACTTCCTTTTAACCTGATATTTCAGAGTAAATTAGAGCAGTTTTCCAATATAAAGTTGCATTTTCCAAATCCTTTCTCATTGCTTACAATTTTGTAACAATATCATATACCCTAGATAGTGTATAAGAAAAAAAAATGCATTGATTTCTTCCACTCCTCTTTTTTTTTTTTTTGTTGCTGTATTCTCTTTTGTCTAGTGGGAAAGCTTGAAGAGGTTGGAAACTTCCCGTGATGCTTTGATTACATAAACCCTGCTTTAGTTCCCATTGTAATGAGTAGGAGGTCTGTTTTAATACTTCAAGAGAGAATCTAACTGCTCCTTATCTCTGGCACATTTCTAATTCAGGCACACATTATAAAAAGAAATTCTCCTCTGTTTTCATCCAAACCTGAATGTTTTATTTTATCTCTGTGTTAATGATGATGTCTCACGGCTCGTTTGTTCACAGTAATGGAGTTTCACTCTTCATTGATAAGGAACTCAGAAGCATTTCATTCTGTGGCTTTGCAGAGTGATTTCTCTACCTCTTTATTTATTTTCTTCTCCATCTGAACATATATTTTATGATTTGTCTCACTGCTATGACCACATCCACAGTACTCAGCTTATAAAGTGCCAGCATAGGCAGCTTCCTTTTTGTTATGTTGGAAGTGACCTCCCACCCATCTGGTCTAACTTTTTGGAGTAACAGTCCAATAAAGAAACCAAAACGCCAACAGAGCACTAGGACAGCATTTTGCCCTTACCAAAGGCTCTGCTCCTTACCTGCAGCTACTGTCTACCTTAATTTTGCCAAGAGCATTAAAATGCAGGAAAATATTACCATATGGTTGTATTATCATCATCAGGAAATATAACTGAACAGTGGGGTTCAGTCAGAGGCAAGAATGAATGTGTGGAAAAAAAACAAACAAACTATGAAAAAAATAGTGTAAGCCAGGTTGTTCTTCCCAAAGCCACCTTTATTAAGTAGAGTGAAGTGGGATAAGTGTGGGGTTTGCATCAGTTAGCTGGATTGTTGTAGCTGCACTTTATGACCTTCAACTTAACCCCTTTTTTTGGTTGTCTGATTTTAGCACAGTGAATTACTATGATATGATCTTGAAAGGTAATGGAGTCAGTTTGTTGGAAAACAAAACAACAGAAAAGGTGATCTAAAGTGGTATCTTAGAAATCATATCTTGAGGTTCTCATGTTAACTATGCACGCCAGTAAAGTCATAAAGTCATTTTGATTGGAAAAGACCTCTAAGATCCTTCAGTCCAGCCATCAACTCACCACCACTGTGCCTACTAAACCATGTCCCCATGTGCCATGCCTGCTTATTTTTTGAACGCCTCCAGGCATGGGGACTCCACCACCTCCCTGGGCAGCCTGTTCCAATACCTGACCACTCTTGCAGTGAAGAATTGTTTCCTAATATCCAACTTAAATCTCCCTTGGTGCAACTTGAGGCCATTTCCTCCCATCCTATCACTAGTTACTTGGGAGAGGCAATTAATTATAGCAGGTACTAGGAATGGAAACTGTTCTGGAGGAGAAGCTGAACCACAAGGACATTTGGGGATCCTATGGGCAGGTCAATAGTGTGGTTTATCTTTTCACTGAATAGAACCTTAGAATATTTAAAGTGTGAAACATTAGTTTTCTAACTGTAAGGCTATAAGCAACTTCTGTAGGTGACTGTTTTGATATTGTTCTGCATAAATCCTTGTGACAGTGGTGGTTTTGTTGTGCTTGGCTCCCTTTCCTTGCCTATCATTCTTCTGAAGAGCAGAGCACTGGAATATAAAAATCACATTTATGAAGACACAAATTATGTTGATTTATTTCTTTTTCTGACAGAGACTGCAGAGGCTGTAACTCTCTAGTTACAGCCCAGAGTCCACGAAAGAAACATTTAATTCCCACAAATATTTAATGATAGAGAAAGTTGTTCATGTTTGTAAATAAATAAAGTATAACATTTATAATCAATTTTGGGAGGAGCTCAGACTATTTTTCTAAATACTGTTTCACAGGGAAAGTGCCTGGCACAGTAGCAACCTGTAGAGGATTGAGGAAGAAATTAAGCTCTCTGCAAAGACTAAAAGAAAGTATGATCAACTGCTGAAACATTGATTACACCAGAAAGAATGTTCTGAGTTTGATATCAAAGTCTGCAGGAAGTCCCATGGCTTGGAGCTCTGACAGTTGGGGCTGAAAGAAAGCAAAAGCCGTGGTGGAAGATCTCAGAACAGCAAGCTACGAGAAAGGAAGTGTTGACATGAATGTGTACACAATGGAACCTGAAAGTGAGCAAATTTGACAGTTTTCAGGCAAATTAACTGAAGTATCAAGAGGAAGCAAAATCACAGACTGAAGAGTTCTGCCAGCAAAATGAAAGTAGTCCTGGAATCAGAGGAATGGAATCTATAAGAAAATATTAAATCCTTGAATAAATAAATGATGTGGATCTTGGATTCCTTCAAATCTGCTGTAATGTGGATTTTGTGTGTCTGTCTCACTGGCAAATTCCACCTTTTACAAAATTTTCACAACACATTTCCTGTATTTTGACTGAATAAATAAAATACTATAGACAAAGTCATTACCTCTTGTGGAAGTCTACAACCATATTTAAACCAATGACCAAGGCAGATCACTGGTGTCAGAATAAATGCTCAAAAGAGCAACAAAAAAGTGCTGCACATACTGAAAGACTACAAGGTGGAAGAGAAACCATCAGCTTTTATCCAGACTTCCCCCAGGACTAATTTCCAGAATTGAAAGCAGTTGTCCCAAAGGAAAAGAGATTTGTGGCAGATTTACAATCCATTACATTTGAGCCTGTCCTTTCCTGGGTGATTTGACAGTCATGACTATAGAGTTCTCTTTGTGTAAAGGAAGAGAAGCTTGTCTTTCCAAGACAATAGCATCTGATATCTTAGACAAATATATGAAGCTCTAGATAACTTCTGCTTTTACTGAGAATTTGGCATAGTATCTAAGTAAGCACTTCAGTGCTAAGAGAAGGCTCTGAGATAGTACTAATTTGCTCATCAAAAGCAAGACATCACAACACATAATACCATACTAAAATGGTATGACTACTCAAAAGTTATGATAGTCCCTTCCTTCCTTCCAAATTCCTTCCTCCCTCCCTTCCAAATTAATCTGTTCCAACTTTCCTTCCAAATTTCTATGAAAAAGAAAGAAAAAAACCCAGAGGTTAAAAGTATGCTTTTGATAGTAACTCCCCAAATCCTGCATTAGCTTGAAATTGTACTTTCTCCCCCCCTTGCTTTCTTTGATGTCTTTTAATGGAGTTGCTGAATTAACCCTTGACTCCATAAATATTAATTATTCTATTCTCTCAGTGAGGATACTTGACAGATATTAGCTGGTGCAGCAAAAGATGAAGAAGAGTCACTAATGTAAGGAAATGATGACATTTCTTCTGTTCCACTGACTCCTGGCAAAAATGCACAACTGCTGTGAGCCTTAAATCAGAGTGGAAGGCAGAACACTGCCAACTCTATTGGTATTATTTTCAAAGTATTTCATCCCTGTGCTGAAAAGAAAGCCCTTGACATTGCTCCTGACAGCAGTAATGTTATGCAGAGTACCTCAGGTTCAAGGCTCAAAGTTTCTTATTTTTCTAGCCCAGATTCAGTGCAGTCTCTGCTATCTTTTATACGCTTCAAAACCCTCTGCCCCTGACTCTAGGTTGCAGGAATTAGAAGCTGCTGAAACTTTCCCAATGCTAAATAATATTTGTCTTCTACTTGTGTCACACTTGAGACAGCTTTATCAGTTTCATGGATACTCATGAAATGGGGGTGAGGGCCAAAACTGAGCCCAGGTCTCAAGGTGTGGCCTCACCAGTGCCCAGTACAGGAGTGCAGTCACTTCCCATGATCATTCCTGACCCAGGCCAGGAGGCTAGTGGCCTCCTGCCCATTTGGACACACTGCTGGCTCATGTTCAGGTGCCTGTCCACCAGCACCCCCAGGCTCTTTTCTGCTGGTAGGTTTCCAGCCACTCTGCCCCAAGCCTGAAGTATTCTTCTGGTTGTTGTGACCCAAGTGCAGGACCTCATACAACTGGCCTCATCGATCCAACCTCTCCAGATCCCTACCTTAGAGGAGATCAGCACTGCCACCCTCTTTGGTGTCACCTGCAAACTTTCTGAGGGAGCTCTCAATGTCTTCATCCAGACTGTTGACATTTCTGTGGAGAGCTGAATGGAATAAAAAGAATGTGTGAAGTGAGAGCAAATTAAAAAGCACCAAGGAAACTTAAAAGCAAAACTCCAGGGGAAATTTTGACTATAGAAGCCTCCTGTATGATAACCAAAGTCCTTTTGAAATTCCACAGGAAAGTAGATGATTGTGTAATGATCTCAGACGGCTTCTCTTTTAGATTCAGAGCACAGCCCTCCTCAGCTTACAGATATTCAGCCATTCCAAAGAGCAATTTCAGAAGTATTTAAGCAGGTCTAATAGTTAGAATAAGGAGGTTAAAGAAGTCTGGCTTTAGTACTTTCTCCATGCAAATTATTTTATTTTATTAATAATGGGACACTTAGTATTATTGAAAGTGTTCTGTGGCTTACTCAAGTGCAAAATTAAGTAAAAGGAACCTGAAAGCTGACAACTAGAGAGCAGAAAGATGTGAGCGGAGCACTCTATAGGGAACTGCACTCTATAGGGGACTTTTTTTTGGGGGGGGGGGGAACTAGATATTTAACTCCTCTGGAGTAAAAGGATCTATTTTTGTGCTCCCATGTTGAACAATGCAATTTCTAGTACTTCAAATCTAGATTTTGCTTTCCTTTTGTGCCTCATAGAAACTGTATGATATTTACAGACCAAAAGCTTTATGTGTCCTCTACTACCCAGAGGTTTCTAGTAAAAGAGGACCTCCTCCTTCTGAGCCATTGATGATACAAAACTGGGAGGAGTGCCTGACACCCCATCAGGCTGTGCTGCAGTTCAGGGAGACCTGAACAGGCTGGAGAGCTGGAAGGAGTTCATGAAGTTCAACAAGGCCAAGTGTGCAGACCTGCACCTGGGGAGGAACAGCTCCATGAAGCAGTACAGGGCAGAGGCTGACGTGTTGAAAAGCAGCTGTGTGGAGAAGGACCTGGGAGTGCTGATGGCAACCACTTTGTGTATAGATTTTGTACATTTGTGCCTATGGTTGGGGTTTTTTTGGTGCATTTTTGTTTATATTTTTTAGATTTTTATTTATAGCTGATATATTTTTATTTATAGCTGGTATATTTTTATTTATAATTATTAATGCATTTTCTTTTTTAAATATAAATGCAAAGTTATATATTTTTTATATTTTTATGCATTTTTAATTTTTTATATTTTTTATTTTGTGCATTTTTGGTTATGTTTTGTAGATTTTTATTTATAGCTGATAGATTTTTATTTATAGCTGATAGATTTTTATTAATAGCGGATAGATTTTTATTTATAGTTATTAACGCATTTTCTTTTTTAAATATAAATGCAAAGTTATATATTTTTTAATTTTTTATGCATTTTTAATATTTTAATTTTTTTAATTTTGTGCATTTTGGGTTTTTTTGGTAGATTTTTATTTATAGCTAATATATTTTTATTTATAGCTGATATATTTTTATTTATACTTATTCATGCATTTTCTTTTTAAAATAGAAATGCAAAGTTATATATTTTTAATATGTTATATGTTTTTAATATTTTATATATTTTAAATATTTTTATATTTTTAATTTTGTGCATTTTTGGGGTTTTTTGTAGATTTTTATTTATAGCTGATATATTTTTATTTATAGCAGGTATATTTTTATTTATATCTGATATTTTTCATTTATATCTGATATTTTTATTTATAACTGATATTTTTTATTTATAGCTGGTATATTTTTATTTATAGTTGATATATTTTTATTTACAGTTACTCATGCATTTTCTTTTTAAAATATAAATGCAATGCCCAAGTTAGTTTCTCATGGAGGTACAGTTGCATTAGAGTACAACATTATCATATAGTGAGTGAATGGTGGCTACAGCTGGCTTTTAAAAAACATAAACATCGTTATTAATAATTTGAAAGCTGGATAATTTTAGACCACTGAGGCAAGAACATTTCCATCAGTTTGATGTATGAGAGCAAACAGAAACACATTCATCTTACTACTCCTTGTCATGAATTTTGAACTAAGAGAAGCTAAACAATTAATAGTAAACACATTAATTTTGTTTCTTCAAGCTCCAATTCCAGAACAAACAGTTACTTACAGAAATTCAGACTGCTGTTGAAGCCACCAAGAACTGTAATAAAACCAAACCCAATGCTTACGGATTGATTTACAATTCTAAACATGTTCTGGATGTGCAGGCTGGAAAGTTTTCGTCCGTTGTTAAAGGCAAAGTAAGGCTCCAAAGCAGGACACACTTGCACACTTCAATACTACTAGTAGTACTGCAACTACTACTGCTATGTTTCGTTGTAGCTAGAGCATATTAAACGCTAAGACAATGTGTTATTCTTTTTCCTGTTTGCTCTTTAAACTGAAGGACATTACCTACTCTGAAAAGCATGAGGAGCAGCTTCATCTAGACACTATTGAGATAAGAAAATCAAGGCACAGGGATGAAGTGAAAGGACAGCAATAAGAGCAGGCAAAAGCAGCATTTTCCTTCCCCCTGTAATTAATACAGCTCAAGCCCTGGAGCTTATTGTACTATGTACTGAGACACAAGCCTCTGCAGTTCAGAGGAGCCAATTATATCTGCTGGCTGTCTGCTAGCAGTCATGGTACCTGCAGGCATTGCTGGTTGTTCTCACAGCAATCTCAGAGCTTAAATAAGCTCAGATACAGGCTCAGCTAGTTCTAAATTCCTACAGCTTTGGCTTTCCAAGGGGATCACTCTGCTGCTCATTAGGGACTGGAGTGCAAGGCTGTGGAGCCCAGAGGGCTTTGTGCTATGCCAAGGAGCCTTCACAGGAACAGGAGGGATACATTTTTCTTGGCCTCATGCAGATGTTCCAGCCAAAAAAAATTAGCAACATTCCAGAGCTATTAATGAATCTGTTCTTCATCTGAATTTGGGGTTGTGCTGCATCTGATTATTTTGTGAAAAATGTTTGCAAATGATGTATGCTGAAGTTGAAAGATGCTGTTTCTGCCCTGATGCTGTGGGTCTAATTACATCAGAGAAAGCCAAAGAAACAAAGTCTAAGCATTCCAATCTATTCTTAATCCCTGAATTTGCACAAGCAAACATTATTGGCCAAGGACTCCCTGTCATGTCCCTGCTCTTGTTTCATGTGTTTGTAATTTGAGGAAGACACCTTTGGGAGGACGCTGACTTTATCCTCAGTCTCAGTTAAAGTGTGCAAATGACTTATTTTCTAAAGCTGACAGAAAAACACTGGGTTTGAATTATTGGACCTGAATTATTGAAGATGAATAGATGCCAAATTTGAGCCAGGAAATTCCACTGCACTGCAAGAAAATAACCTCCGAAGGAACAAACGCATTGAGCAAATACCACAAAAATTATCTGTGGCCAAGTAACCTGAGCTCTACCCACTGGCACTGCCCCACACAAAGCAAAGGGAAACATTCCCAGGTAGCAGGTGCAATCTGTGCTACTCTGCAGTCTGGTTCTGGATAGCCTTTGCAGAAGGGCAGTTGAGAAGCATTAGATATTCTTCCACAGCTTCATCGTTCTGCCTAAAGGGTTTCCATTCGAGTGTTGCTTGTGATGGTTCAGTTGTGTCACTCCTGAAAAGAAGGATCTGCCTCTTTCTGAGCTGCAGCTTTCTTTTCCCTCTCCTCAATGAAATTCCTGTGAAGGTTAAAAGTGTGCTAACTGGGCCCTCTTGTTCTTTTTTAGGCCTCAAAAGGTCCTCTTGTTCTACCACTGAACTGTAGACAGACCTCATTACAGAATGTTAAATATCCACCCTGAGACCCACAAGACAGAAATGAACATGATTCTTTCTCCCCCCGAGAATTATTTACCCTAAACACAGGTTTTGAGTGCTATTATTTGAAAAGATAAAATTATTCAGAGGGTCATATTTAATCCCTCAAAACTCTATCCAGTTCCCATGATTTTGAGCTCTTTTTTCCAAAGAAACTACAATCAATTGACCTTGTGGAACGTCCTTGAGTAGTGCAATTCTTCCTCCACTGATTCAGCTAATGTTTATTGTGCTCTATTAAGTGAAACACAGGATGACAACATGACTTTCCAGAAGGATGGCTAAATATTGAGAGAGAACAGGTCAAAGCAGCTTCCTGCATCAGAAGCAAAATATTGTTCCAGTGTTATGTTTTATTTCACTTTCTACCTTCTGCTAGCCTCCCTGTTTCTCACATGTATTCAGGACATGGTTTAGTGGGCATGGTGGTGTTGGGACTTGATGACCTTAGAGGTCTTTCCTGACCTTCAAGATTCTATGACTTTTGTCTTAAACTAGCACAAAGCCTCATCCTTAGAAGCAGCATCTTCATTCACCTCTATCAGTGCTGTCTAGATCTTTCCCCAACATTAACAGTTCTATGATTCTATCACAATTTTATACAACCCTGAAATATTAGGGCAATTTCATTTAAAAATCTTGCCTCTGTAATAATAGAATCATTTTGGTTGAAAAAGACCTTTAAGACCATCCAGGCCAACCATTCTCTAACTCCACCAATGTTGTTCCTCAGCACCATATCTCTGCCTTTTTGAAACACCTCTCAGGGATAGGAACTCAACCCCATCCAAACCCTTCTACCACCTCCCTGGGGAGCCTGTTCCAGTGTTTGAGAATTATACTGCACCTGCATGTTGAGATCTTCTCTGGCACTAGGGATTTCACAGATCCCATGGCAGTTGAAAACTAAGTGATTTTTCTGCAAGGAAAACGCACACAGTTATTGACAAGGTAGAAGAATATTTTATGTGTGGGGAAAAAAAAAACAACTAAACTTTTTTGGAGGAGAGGAGAGAGGAAATATCTGAGGAATCAATAAATTCACAATTATATCCTTTTGAGTTGGAAAAATTCTCCTGAAAGACAAATCCATCAATATAAGAAAACTACTAAGGGTGGGTAAATGTCAGTGCATTCTCTGTTTTTGTTGGAGGGGACAGCAGTGCAACTGAGCCATCATTTGGTGTGCAATACATGCTAGATCCTTCTAGAGCCTGGTCAACATATTACATACTTAAACAGGGACAAGCTCTTGTGTCCAAGGGGAATGCTTTGCAAGACTCTTGATCCCTCATCTCTAACATGGGATTGAATTTCAAGTACTGGTACTTAGATCCAGTACTGCTAAATTCAGTGATGCTGAAAGTACCATTCCTTGCCTGCACAGAATAAGAGCAAGATAAGAACACTCCCAAGGAAATATTAACAGCTGCCTGTGATTTAACTCTTTTTTTTTTTTTTTTTAAAGGGTCATTTTTGGCCACTTAATAAAGGATAAAAGGAGAGCTGACTTTTCCCACTGCTTTCTACCAAGGGCTTCCTCACTTGTTTCACTAGCCTTAAACACAAGCTAGAAGCTTGTACCTGATCAACTTGTAAACCTTTGATGTTCCATCCCTGAACAGTACCAGAAGCAGCTACATTTGATATTCACTTGTTCACAAAGTGTGTAATCTCCTAACGATCAAGAAGGCAGCACAAAACCTTTTCAAATCGATACTGACCTTTGGTTTTATTTGTTTTGTGTTGTCTTTTTTTTTTTTTTTCAATGATATGAAAGTATTTTCCATGCAACATAGCCTGATCACATCAGCTCAATGAACTTGAAAATCTGCACACTTGCAATAGCTGTCTTTTTTTATGGCAGATAAATTCTACAGCCTTGTTTGGGAGTCAGTGTGCACTCCTGATTACAAAGAAAAGTAAAAATATCCAAGCCTGTAAAGCTATTACATGAATAGTAATTAAATGTAATGGGAAAACACATAATGTCCTGGGGGTGTAATAAATATAGAGCTATAGAAAGCAAATGATACAATGCTCCATTATTCCTCTGAGGGGTAAAGAGAGAAGAAAACCTAAAGAACTTAATAAGCTCAAACACCTAAAGGCTTTGCCTGGGTGTATTGTAAAAGAGCTTGGAGGATGATGAGAACTGGTCAGAAATGATTATAATGGCTCCCAGATACATGGCAAATAAGCATTTAAGAAATTTATAGTCATGTACTGCACGATTTTATTGATTTATTGGGTAAAAAAATTAAGATCTGTCAGACATTGTTATTTGGTGACATTTAACTGTAGCCCTGCGTGGGATGCCAGCTGCACTGCACAGCCCAAAAGCAAGCAGCTCACAGGTATCCTGTGCTCTTCAGAGCTGTCAGATGGATGACTTTATTGGATTGCAATGATTTAATCTTGCTTTGCTCTGCATCCTCTGATTATTCAGATTTGGTTATGAATTAGTAATAACAAAACATCCCACATATAAACAAGAACACTAATAATAATTTGGTGATGAGGAGGATCAATAAATAGGCACTGGTGATGTAAACAACTGAACAAATCATTTCCAGCTAAAATGAACATTTTTTTCTGGAATCATCACTAAGTCTTCTTAAAAGACAGACAATATGTATACAGGCTGTGGCTGTTAACGTGCCTACCATGTGTCAGTCGCAATTAACCAGGTAAACCAACCTGTGTGAGTTGTGTACTGGCACAGTTGGTGTTGTATGTCAACCGGGTGACATGGGAGGTGGGGAGTAGACTTGTTATGGCAGTTGGGTAACTTAGTGGGGGACAATAGTTTTGGACAATTGTGGGTACATTAAGATAGGAGGATTTGGGTAGGAGGAGGGAGGGAGGGAAGGAAGGACAGGACAGGAAGGAAAGGGAAGGAAGGAGAGAGGGAGGGAGGGAAGGGAAGGGAAGGAAGGAAGGAAAGGGAAGGAAAGGAAGGAAGGGAAGGGAAGGCAGGAAGGGAAGGAAGGGAAGGAAAGGAGGGAAGGGAAGGAGGAAGGAAGGGAAGGGAAGGAGGAAGGAAGGGAAGGGAAGGAGGAAGGAAGGGAAGGGAAGGAGGAAGGAAGGGAAGGGAAGGAGGAAGGAAGGGAAGGAAAGGAAGGGAAGGAAGGAAAGGAAGGAAGGGAAGGGAAGGAAGGAAGGGAGGAAAGGAAGGAAGGAAGGAAAGGGAAGGAAGGGAAGGAGAAGGAAGGAAGGGAAGGAAGGAAGGAAGGGAAGGGAAGGAAGGAAGGGAAGGAGGGAAGGAAGGGAAGGAAGGGAAGGAAGGAAGGAGGGGAAGGAAGGAAAGGGGAAGGAAGGAAGGGAAGGAAAGGAGGAAGGGAAGGAAAGGAAGGAAAGGGAAGGAAGGAGGAAGGGAAGGAAAGGAAGGGAAGGGAAGGAAGGGAAGGAAAGGAAGGAAGGGGAAGGAAGGAAGGAAGGGGAAGGGAAGGAAGGAAGGGGAAGGGAAGGAAGGGAAGGAAGGAAGGAAGGGAGGAAAGGAAGGAGGAAGGGAAGGAGGAAGGAAGGGAGGGAAGGAAGGGAAGGAAGGGAAGGGAAGGAAGGGAAGGAAAGGGAAGGAAGGGAGAAGGAAGGAAGGGAAGGAGGAAGGAAGGGGAAGGGAAGGAAGGAAGGAGGAAGGGAAGGAAGGGAAGGAAGGAAGGAGGGAAGGAAGGAAGGAAGGGAAGGAAGGAAGGAAGGAGGAAGGAAGGGAGGAAGGAAGGGAAGGGAGGAAGGAAGGAAGGAAGGGAGGAAAGGAAGGAAGGGAAGGGAAGGAAAGGAAGGAAGGAAGGGAAGGAAGGAGGAAGGAAGGGAAGGGAAGGAAGGAGGAAGGAAGGGAAGGAAGGAAGGAAGGAAGGGAAGGAAGGGAGGAAGGAAGGAAGGGAAGGAAGGAGGAAGAGGAAGGGAAGGAGGAAGGAAGGAAGGAAGGGAAGGAAGGAGAGGAGGAAGGGAAGGAAGGGAAGGAAGGAAGGAAGGGAAGGAAGGAAAGGAAGGAAGGAAGGAGGAAGGAAGGAAGGGAAGGAAGGAGAAGGAAGGAAGGGAAGGAAGGAGGGAAGGAAGGGAAGGGAAGGAAGGAAGGAAGAGGAAGGAGGAAGGGAAGGAAGGAAGGGAAGGAAAGGAAGGAAGGGAAGGAAGGAAGGAAAGGAAGGAGGGAAAGGAAGGGAAGGAAGGGAAGGAAGGGAAGGAGGGAAGGAAGGAAGGGAAGAAGGAAGGGAAGGAAGGGAAGGAAGGGAGGGAAGGAAGGAAGGAAGGAAAGGAGGAAGGGAAGGAAGGAAGGGAAGGAGAAGGAAGGAAGGAAAGGGAAGGAAGGAAGGAAGGGAAGGAAGGAAGGGAAAGGAAGGAAGGGAAGGAAGAGGAAGGAAGGAAGGGAAGGAAGGAAGGGAAGGAAGGAGGAAGGGAAGGAAGGGAAGGAAAGGAAGGAAGGGAGGAAGGAAGGAAGGGAAGGGAAGGAAGGAGGGAAGGAAGGAAGGAGGAAGGGAAGGAAGGAAGGGAGGAAGGAAGGGAAGGAAGGGAAGGGAAGGAAGAGGGAAGGAAGGAAGGAAGGGAAGGGAAGGAAGGAAGGGAAGGAAGGAAGGGAAGGAAGGAAGGAAGGGAAGGAGGAAGGAAGGAAGGAGGGAAGGAAGGAAGGAAGGAGGGAAGGAAGGAAGGGAAGGAAGGGAAGGAAGGAGGGAAGGAAGGGAAGGAGGAAGGGAGGAAGGAAGGGAAGGAAGGAAGGAAGAGGAAGGAGGAAGGGAAGGAAGGAAGGAAGGAAGGGAAGGAAGGGAGGAAGGAAGGGAAGGAAGGAAGGGAAGGAGGAAGGAAGGAAGGGAAGGAAGAGGAAGGAAGGGAAGGGAAGGAAGGGAAGGAAGGGAAAGGAAGGAAGGGAAGGAAGGAAGGAGGAAGGAAAGGAAGGAGGGAAGGAAAGGAGGAAGGAAGGGAAGGAAGGGAAGGAAGGAGGGAAGGAAGGAAGGGAAGGAAGGAAGGGAAGGGAGGAAGGGAAGGAAGGGAAGGAAGGAAGGGAAGGAAGGAAGGGAAGGAGGAAGGAAGGAAGGGAAGGAAGGAAGGGAAGGAAGGGAAGGGAAGGGAAGGAAGGGAAGGAGGGAAGGAAGGGAAGGAAGGAGGGAAGGAATGAGAAAGGGGAGAAGGAAGGAGGAAAGGAAGGAAGGAAGGAGGGAAGGAAGGGAAGGAAGGAAGGGAAGGAGGAAGGAAAGGAAGGAAGGAAGGGAAGGAAGGAAGGGAAGGAAGGAGGAAGGAAGGGAAGGAAGGGAAGGAAGGAAGGAAGGAAGGGAGGAAGGAAGGGAAGGAAGGGAAGGAAGGAAGGAAGGAAGGAGGAAGGAAGGAAGGAGGGAAGGAAGGAGGAAGGAAGGAAGGGAAGGAAGGGAAGGAAGGGAAGGAAGGAAGGAAGGGAAGGGAAGGGAAGGAAGGAAGGGAAGGGAAGGAAGGAAGGGAAGGGAAGGGAAGGAAGGAGGAAGGGAAGGAAGGAAGGGAAGGAAGGAAGGAAGGGAAGGAGGAAGGAAGGGAAGGAAGGGAAGGAGGAAAGGAAGGAAGGAAGGGAAGGAAAGGGAAGGAAGGGAAGGGAAGGAAGGGAAGGAAGGAAGGGAAGGGAAGGAGAAGGAAGGGAAGGGAAGGAAGGAAGGAAGGGAAGGAAGGAGGAAGGGAAGGAAGGGAAGGAAGGAAGGAAGGGAAGGAGGAAGGAAGGGAAGGAAGGGAAGGAAGGAAGGAAGGAAGGGAAGGAAGGAAGGGGAAGGAAGGAAGGAAGGGAAGGAAGGAAGGGAAGGGAAGGGAAGGAAGGGAAGGAAGGGAAGGAAGGAGGGAAGGAAAGGAAGGAAGGGAAGGAAGGAAGGGAAGGGAAGGGAAGGAGGAAGGGAAGGAAGGGAAGGGAAGGAAGGAGGGAAGGGAAGGAAGGAAGGAAGGGGCAGGGACGGACGGCAGGGCCGGAGGCAGGAGGCAGGGCCGGAAGGCAGGGGAGGACGGTACGGACGGGCAGGCCGGAAGGACCGGGAAGGTGGCAGGGGCCTACGGACGCCGGACACGGCAGGACGGGACGGCTGTCCTTCCTTGTCCCTTCCTCCTTCCTTTCCTCCTTCCTTCCTTACTTCCTTCCTTCCTTCCTTCCTTTCCCTCTGCCTTCCTTCTTCCTTCCTTCCTTCCTTTCCTTCCTTCCTTCCTCTTTCCTTCCTTCCTTCCTTTCTTTCCTTTCTTTTCCTTTCCTTCTTCCTTCCTTCCTTTCTTCCTTTCCTTCTTTCCTTCCCTTCCTTCCTTTCTTCCTTCCTTCTTTCTTCCTTCCTTCTTTTCCTTCCTTCCTTCCTTCCTTTCCTTCCTTCCTTCCTTTCCTTCCTTCCTTCCCTTCCTTCCTTCCTTTCCTTCCCTTCCTTCCTTCCTTTCCTTCCCTTCCTTCCTTCCTTTCCTTCCTTCCTTCCTTCCTTTCCTTCCCTTCCTTCCTTCCTTTTCTTCCCTTCCTTCCTTCCTTCCTTCCCTTCCTTCCTTCCTTTCCTTCCTTCCTTCCTTCCTTTCCTTCCCTTCCTTCCTTCCTTTCCTTCCCTTCCTTCCTTCCTTTCCTTCCCTTCCTTCCTTCCTTTCCTTCCCTTCCTTCCTTCCTTTCCTTCCCTTCCTTCCTTCCTTTCCTTCCCTTCCTTCCTTCCTTCCTTCCCTTCCTTCCTTTCCTTTCCTTCCCTTCCTTCCTTCCTTTCCTTCCCTTCCTTCCTTCCTTTTCCTTTCCTTCCTTCCTTCCTTTCCTTTCCTTCCTTCCTTCCCTTCCTTTCCTTCCTTCCCTTCCTTCCCTTCCCTTCCTTCCCTTCCTTTCCTTCCCTTCCTTTCCTTCCCTTCCTTTCCTTCCTTCCATTCCTTCCCTTCCTTTCCTTCCCTTCCTTTCCTTCCCTTCCTTTCCTTCCCTTCCTTCCTTCCTTTCCTTCCCTTCCTTCCTTTCCTTCCCTTCCTTCCTTTCCTTCCCTTCCTTCCTTCCTTTCCTTCCCTTCCTTCCCTTCCTTCCTTTCCTTCCCTTCCTTCCTTTCCTTCCCTTCCTTCCTTTCCTTCCCTTCCTTCCTTTTCCTTCCCTTCCTTCCTTTCCTTCCCTTCCTTTCCTTCCCTTCCTTCCTTTCCTTCCCTTCCTTCCTTCCTTTCCTTCCCTTCCTTCCTTTCCTTCCCTTCCTTCCTTCCTTTCCTTCCCTTCCTTCCTTCCTTTCCTTCCTTCCTTCCTTTCCTTCCTTCCTTCCTTTCCTTCCTTCCTTCCTTTCCTTCCTTCCTTCCTTCCTTTCCTTCCTTTCCTTCCCTTCCTTCCTTTCCTTTCCTTCCCTTCCTTCCTTTCCTTCCTTCCTTCCTTCCTTTCCTTTCCTTCCCTTCCTTCCTTTCCTTTCCTTCCCTTCCTTCCTTTCCTTTCCTTCCCTTCCTTCCTTTCCTTTCCTTTCCTTCCCTTCCTTCCTTTCCTTTCCTTCCCTTCCTTCCTTTCCTTTCCTTCCCTTCCTTCCTTTCCTTTCCTTCCCTTCCTTCCTTTCCTTTCCTTCCCTTCCTTCCTTTCCTTTCCTTCCCTTCCTTCCTTTCCTTCCCTTCCTTCCTTTCCTTTCCTTCCCTTCCTTCCTTTCCTTTCCTTTCCTTCCCTTCCTTCCTTTCTTTCCTTCCTTCCCTTCCTTCCCTCCTCTCCTTTCTTTCTTTCCTTTCCTTCCTTCCTTTCCTTCCTTCCCTTTCCTTCCCTTCCTTCCCTTTCCTTCCCTTCCTTCCCCTCCTTTCTTTCCTTTCCTTTCCTTCCTTTCCTTTCCTTCCTTCCTTTCAATGAGCAGGGTTTTTTCCACCCACCCCATTAAAGTTAATAATGCATTGCATTGCAGCTAATAGGTGTTATTCATAAATTTACTTCTTAAGTGGAACAAATTCCTTTCCCCAGTTTCATTCTTGAAGCACCAGGAACTTTCATTAAAATGGCTTTCTACATATTAATTCATCTTGACAGACAATTTATGCTATTATTATTCTTGTGATAATGCTACATCAGAAGAGGAAAACACAGCATATGAGGCATCTAGCCATGCCTATTCTGCTCTTATCACCTCCCTTACTGTTTATAACAATATTAAATAAAGCTCTTATGATGTAAATAACTTTTTTTAATTATTTATTGTTGTTCTTAATGTTTCAGGAGCACATTGTCCCTTTTGTAGCTAATAAAGCTACACAAAGCCAAGAAAGCTCCTTTTGTACTTTAAATAATACTAATAACTCCATTAGCTTTAGGGAAACAACAAACAATATTATTAAAGAGAATTTGATTTTAGCTTTTGACTTCTTTTTCTCTAAGGCTGAATAAAGCACACAGAGAGTGTTTATTCCCTCTTTGTGCCTAATCTTCAAATCACACACACTGGGTGAGTCTAGCAAAGAAATGACACCAATTTCACTATTAACAGAACAAAAGGCATAATTAAGGTAAGGTAGATCTGTTTCATGGCTTCCATTGACTGTTAGAATCAATCCCTTGAAAGTGTTTGGGACCTGGAGTAGACTGTCACAAGATATAACACTGCCTTCCTCGAGTGCATCTTTTATCCTGAAGAGATCTTTCTCATGAATTTCTCCTAGCAAGAAAGCAAAAAGTATTCCTATAACAAAGCAGCAATGTATTTTGAACTTGCATCTTGTTTGATGCTTTCAAAAATCATCTTACCCAAGAAGGTAGTGGGTTCCTTACTGTCCCAGCAAAGTAGAGGTCTCAGTTATCAGGTAAAAACCATCCTAGAGTTTCTGGTGGTGTTTTTCAGCTGCATTGTCATCGAGGATTGTCATCACATGTTGAGTGAAAGGGCAGAAAAAGAAACCATTGTTGTGGCATTGATGTGATTAATGAATGGATTGATGACTGGCTCTTGCTGTGTGAAGTTCTCCTTGTTCTGGTCAAATGAAGCAAGCTGTTGATACATTGCATAGATATTGGCTTACTGTATTTAATATTTCTGTTTCTTAAAGCCTTGCTGGATTCCTAAAACTCTCTTTTCTTTCTATATTTTCCCCATTCCCCCCTCCCCCCCACCTTAAACACTATTAACTGATTTCTGGACACTGCATTGTGTTAATATACACACATTTTCTATTTCTCATAAAATGAGCTATCTCATTTTTTTGTTTTATTTTAATTCTCCTGGAAGGAGAAATTTCCACCACACAAATAACATATCTTCCACTTCCATCTCCCATTGCTTCAATTTGGGAAAGCAGCTAGCATTGAGAATGGACCTACTTAAGGGTTTTCATTAGAATTTGTTTAATGCAAGGTAGTTATATTTTTTCCCCAGTAAAAAGTAGTACAGGTTATCATGCAATAGAAATAAAGAAATAAATTTCTTTTCTCTCCTCTCCTTAAAATGTGAAGACTTCAGGAATGCATCAGGATGCACAAAGGTTAGCTCCTTTCTTATTTCTCAGCAAAGAGTTCAACAGGAGAAGTGATCATGGGTTTGACATGTTTTGGAAATAGAAAAGAATGAGCTCCAGAAGATGCTGGAAAGCATTTTTCTGTTCACTGCAAACTGAAGTAATGGCAATACATTGTTAACCTGCGGACCTTACCCTGATTTAATAGTGTCTGAAGTAATGCTAAGATAATAAGCAGGGTCAAGAAGTCCTGCAGTGTTCCGAGTGTAGCATTCTGTGTCTTATTTTCTCCTTTGCCTGACAGAAAAATAATGTTGGGAGCAGTTTGTTTTATTTGAGTCTCCTGATAATACAATAATAGGAAGAGTAAATGACAATTAAGAAACTGATATTAAAAAAAAAAAATCTTCCAAAGAAAGAAGCTATTAGTTGTATTGAAGGCAAAACTCATTTCATTATGCAAAGGACAAGGATTAACACTAATTGGATTAAACACCCACTGGACACTAAATAAGGCCAGTTCTAAGTAATGTTTTAATGATGATTTACAAAAGACAAATTAATATCCCACAATGAAAGAAGTCTGAAAATGGTCTTTAATCACTCCCTAGCTTTGTCTGAAAGCTACTGTGGCCAGAAACATTTAACATCTTTTAGAAAGAAAGGATGTCCTTTTGCACACAGGAAAAATTGCTGCCTTCCAGTATCTGAAGGCATCCTACAACACAGGCTGGAGAGGGACTTTTCATGAGGGTGTTTAGAGGCAGGACAAGAGGGAATGGTTTGAAGCTGAGGGAGAGCAGGATTAGACTGGAGATGAGAAAGAAGTTCTTCAGTATGAGAATGGAGGGAACCTGGAATAGGTTGTCCAGATGAGGCTCTGGATGCCTCATCCCTGGTGGTGCTCAAGGCTAGGCTGGATGAGAGCTTGAGAAACCTGATCTAGTTGAGAGACTTCCCTGCCCACGGTGGGGAGGTTGGAGGAGATGATCCCTAAGGTGCCTTCCAACCTGAGCCATTCCATGACAAAAAATAGTGAGAATAATAATTCATACAGCACATGCAAAGCACATTCCTTTCAGAAACCTATTCTTAAACATGACTTGTTTTCCACAATACCATTTCTGACAGACCTTGAAGATGCTCACTGTTCTTCATCCTGTTAAAATTCATAGGACAGATAATAATTGGCAAGATCTTGTGGACAGAAACCTAGATGAGAGGTTTGCTGCTTTGACAAATAGCTCCACGCTATTCAACATTGAATGATGTGTGAGAATGCTGCTGTCAGTTTTGCTGGCAGTCTGTATCATCCTCCTTTGTAATCAATACCTCCAGTGCCTGATGACTAGCAGGGGACCAGAAGTGTGAGAACATTTAGCTGCTCATCTTGCCATACATTGTCATTTAACTTCATCTTAAAAGCTGCCTTCAGATGTCATTGAACAGAAGTAAGATGATACAGAGCAATACCATGAAATTAATTTCCTCTTTTTTATTTTCCATGTTGGTATTATTTTTATCTTGATGTAAGTCAACTCATGTTGTCAGTACAACTACAGAGCAGCCAACACTCGTGTCACTAAGCCTTTGAGGTTTCTCTTTTCATTTCAACAATGCATAATATTTGCAGTTATACACCATTTAATTTGTTCTCAGACAAAGAAGATTACACAACTGTAGTGTTTTTCATATAGCTGCTAAATGACATTAGGAAACTTCAGCTTATTAGATGCATAATATTTTAAGAAATTCCTTCTCCTGCAAGCTCACTTCATTGCTGTTCATCTTCAGACAATGTTCCTTCCACTCTTTGCAAAATGGAATGTATCTAAAAAAAACAGAATCCCTCAAAACCACAAAGGTGTGAACAACTGCTGCCATTCAAAATGTTATTATCCCTCAGATTTCAAGGGAAATTACTGAAATTTCAGGAACTGATAACTTTCTCCACAATAATTATGCACTGGTGCCAATGTTTTCCATCATCCACTTCTCCTCTTTTCCCCCTCCTTAACAGACATCATCTCCATTTCATCTCTATGTCCCTTATTTCTTTTTCCTAGTTGAGTAAATGTTTTTCTACCTTCATTAAAAGACTGTTTGCTTAGGTTGACTCCACTTTTTTTTCCATGTGACTGCTGAGTCCTTCCTTCACCTTCTTAGTGTCATTCAGGAACTATGAACACTGATGTTACCTCAATTTTCTCATCACTTAAGAAACTCTGAATGGCACCAGTCCCCTCTAGACCATACAGCATTTCTCAAGTTCCTATAACCAGTGGATTTCTCACTCTAAATTATTTTTTTTCCCAAAAAAAAAAAAAATTGGTGTTTGGGATGAATGAGTTACAAATTGATACTTACTACACATTCTTGAAGAGTACATCTGAAGTTTTAGGGTAATAAATAATGACTTAGAGATTCCTTTGGGTTGGAATGGACCTTAAAGATCACCTACTTCCAACCTGCCTGCCTCCCCCAGGGAGGGGGTAATAATATTGGCTTGATAATATTTGACTCTACACCAGCCTTTTAAAATGCTACTGCCATTAATCTATTGTATACAATCCTTTAACTCTATTTAGCAGATCAGATAATAATATTTCCCCACAGTTAAGGGAAATATTTAACAGCCATCACTACCTGAATCTTCCACTTGGCCTTTCCTGAATGTATCATACAACACTAGCTCTGTGTCTACATTTCTGTAGTATACCAACATTCATCAAAGCCAGATTCTTACAAGCCACCCATCTTCTCATTCAGCTCTTCTGTGTCCCCCACACTCTCATGATTTGAAAATATTTAGCCTTTATAAATCCCCGTTGGGATATTAGATTCCTTCACCATGGGAAAATAAAGCACTTTATCATTTTGATGTGACCTGTTCTTGTTTCTTCTCAAATCTCTAACAACTCTATCAGCACTTTCTTAATCACTGTACAAAATGTTATTCTATCTCTTTTGTTATCAAATGCTGCTATTTTTAAGATTTTTTGATCTCCCTCACATAATTTGAAGGCATCTGATTTTTTTGTTTTCCATCTCCCAACACTGCATTTTCCTTGATATCTTCAGACTTCCTTGATAATTATCTCCACTTAGTAACTGGGTAGAAGTTTATTTACCTTTTTTTAGGTTATTAGAATTATAATTTTAGTTCCTAACCTTTTTGCTTATAATATACAAGGAAGCATGTTACAAGGCCATCCAGATTAAATAATTGTGTTAGGCACCTTGCACCAGGTTGAAGATAAATAATTTATCACAGGCAAGCTGTACTCTTCAGAACTGAGGTTGCTTCTACACAAATCCATGTTTAGCTATTAATTTATGTAGCTACACAAGACACAATGTTCAGAGATCATAAACCCTTCTCATTTTGCCTTTTAATTGTGAAAAGAGCTGATGAAAATGAGCAGATATAAGTCTGAAGTGAGATCAAATGCATATTTGATGCATTTGCAGCTCATGATGCATGGGAAATGAAGTTCATGTTTATTTCACTTTCTTCTATTTCATTTGAGCCCTTTTGTTTTCTTTATCTGCATCACTGCATCTGTCACCCTGAGCAACAAAAAGTGCAATATTTAAGATATTTTTTTCTCCTCACTTTTTTCTGTGTTCCTCTTTAATTTTTTATATTTCTCTGTTGTAATTTAAAATAAATTAAACATATCTTTCTGCAAAATTCAGGGTTCTGAAATGGAAGATGAACCAAAAAAAAGAAAATTAGAAAAGTGAGAAAGGGAGGCACAGCAGGAAGTGAGGTTGCAAGGTAGTCAGAGAAAAAAATGGAGGCTGGAATAAGTGGAAAGAAATATGCCTTGATATATAGGGATTATTAATTAATTGCTCATGTTTTTTCTTTAATTATAGACTGAAGAATAATTTCAACATTGCATAGGAGCTGAAAAGTTTTACTTTGAAGTTTTCCTGTAGAAATGTTCCTACAGGCTTATCTGAGTAGTTCCATTCAAGCCATAATAAAAACCCTGAGGATTTACACCAACACATGAAGAACTCTGCACAATAACCTCATCTGTCTGCAGGAGTTCCTTTCATTACTCTGCTTTCAGAAACTGGGCTAGCAAAATCCATTACCCACTTGCTCATGTAAATGCTTCCAGAGACAATAAAATATATTACCTAAACATACAGTTTAATTAACTACAATATCCAGCACAGCCCAGCTTCAAGGTCATTTGCTTGATGAAGCATTTATTTCTCTTTCTATGAAGAAAAACATAACCTTTAGGTGGATTAAAGCCGTGTCTATCGTTTGTTTTCTGATGTCCTGATTTGTCTGAATCCAAGACATCTCCATAAAATTCTGAAGTGCAAGGCAATTATTCAAGAGGGTACAACTTGTTCCTGAAACCTATTTTCCACAAAAGATCAAAGAGCAACCAGTAGGAGTTTTCTGCAAGGTGATGTATTAGATAAAATTAAACTGTAAGAAGAAACTAACTTTCTTCCTCCTTCCTTCCTTCCTTCCTCCTTTCTTCCTCGGTCCTTTCTTTCGCCCTTTCTTCTCAGTGCCACACATAAGATTTCCATTTGGTCACGTTCCTATATTCCCTATGTAATTGATATGGATATATTTTCCCACAATTTTTTAATTTTAAAAATTAAAAATGAGGATGATTAATAATAACAATAACAGAATAAAACACAGTCTGCACATGTCAGTATGTGGATGTGATAAAGCTCTAATTTAACAAATATACTGGGATGGACTGGGGCTGTTTTCTTCCTTCACAGTAGACCATATGTGTGCCAGAGTTTGGGATTTTGCTGACCCATTCTTGCACAGCATCAAGACTTTTGCTATTTCCCCCCAACAAAGTGGGTAGGATGGGAGGGTGAATTTGGGAAGGGACACATGCTGGGCAGCTAATCCTAAGTGACCAAAGAGACATTCCATGTCACAGCATATTGTGCTCTGCAATGAAAGCACCAAGGAAGAGGTGGTCTAGGGGGCTGTGGTATTTGTCCTAAGGAAAAGGCTTCAGGTTGTGTTAGGAGAGGTTTAGGCTGGACATAGAAAAAAAAAATATTACTGAGAGAGTGGTCAAGCTTTGGAACAGGCTGTACAGGGAGGTGGTGGACTCAGCATCCCTGGAGGTGTGCAAAAAACATCACGTAGATGTGGCACCTGGGGACATGGTTTAGTGAAGGTGGTGGTGGTAATGGTGATGGGTTGACAGTTGGACTTGGTCATCTTAGAAGTCTTTTCCAACCTTGATGATCCTATGATTCTATTCTGTGATTCTATGAAATGTCAGTATCAGTTTACAAAGGGAAATAAGGATGAAAACCTGCTGTAAAGGCTGCAGAGCTCACTGCAAGAGTGAGTGATTGTAGAAAAAAAAAAAAAATCACTTTCTGGCCTGAGTATCTCAAACTCAGATTAGGTCACTCCTGTTCGCTCTGCTTCACTTAAACTGCAAAGGAAAACAAATAAAGTATATGGCAATACGAAAGATTAAAAGGAGAAATCAGTTGGAGAAACAGAATCCAATTACCTGTCCTGTTTTAAAGGCTCTGCAACCTGTAGCTACATTTTCTTGCCCCGCAAAAAGCTGTCACTCTCAATTCTGGCTCACTTAAAAACCAGCCTGAAACATATCCAAAACGACCTTGCACTGCCTTAAATAAAACTTAAAGGGGTGTTTACACATCTAATCTTTCCCTGGAAACAAACACAGCTATGCATTAGGAGGTGATTAACACAAAGAAGAGGCTCCAGGAGTGTGGGAGCTTTAGCAAACGTTTAGAACATTTCAATTAAGACCACAAGGAAATTCTGCCACATATTAGCACTTTGCATTCCAGGTTGTAGTTAATACATTGTTCAGATCCCTGGGGGGGGAAATAAATGAAAAATACCACAGACCCCCAAACACACAACACAACACATTAATTCTCTCTTCTCTGAAAGAGAGCAATCAATAAAATAAAGTCACTTATATTAGTCTCCAAAAAAAGAGAGACATTCAGGAAGCTATGGACCAAAACCAGTAGGCTCCAAAATAAGGTAATTTGTATCACAGCTCTAGGAAATAGAAGATAATTGCTTTCAAGAAGAAAAAAACCTAGTGATTCAACACTACTCAGTGAAGTGGACAGAAGTCTTGAAAAAACATTTTGTATTTTACATGAATTAAATCATTAAAATATGTTCTCTATCCTAGATACTGTGTCAGGAGGAGACTAAGGCAAGTAGTATCTGAATTTGGGATGGGTAAATTAATGCTGGCATAATTGCTACTTGCAGTGTGCCTTACCTGTACATAATACTTTCTTTCTGGCACATTATAGAGACAAAATTATATCCCTAGCAAAACAATAAAATGGTCTTGTATAGAAGAAGAAAGGAAAGCAAGAGAATTAATTTATCTAATCTATAGGAAAAGCTATATACATTTATCATAAGGGTTTCTGGCATCTTTTCTGTTTTCCCAGTGAATTTTAAAATTGTGCAGGCAGAGCATTTACTGAGAACCAGCTACAGAAGACAACTCTGTTGAAATGGTTCTACAATAATTGATTTACCAGTTTATAGCAAGGACCTAAGTTTTCTGTTCCAGCAGGGACCTGTCTTGTTAAGGAGCAATGGTAAAAGCATAATCTGCATCATCCCGTGGCTTCTGTTTTTGCATTAAACTTGTTTCTGAATTATTATAACACTTGAGCCAAGCATGACATCTGTCTTCTGTAACTGGAACACTTGCAACCTTGCCAGTTCTCCTTGTATGTAGAACAAGCTAGGCTCAGCCCCAAGAGTAGAAGATTCACTCATGACAGAAACTGCATGAGAAGAGGTGGATCTGGCTGGCAGCAACTGAAGAAAAAAGCACAATAGGAGAAGTCAGATTTTGTGTTTTCCATATTAATACTGAGAAAAGTTTTCAGAAACAGTTTCCTATTATATCACAACAAATTAATTTGCTGCTTCTGTAGACACTTTCAAATAGCTTCCAACTCTTGAGGTATTGACATTACAGATTTACACTACTACAAAAATAAAGTTTTATGTTCAGCCTTCAGCCTTTCAATACATGTATAGAAGTACAATAGGGTCATAGAATCATAAAGGTGGGAAAGGACCTCTGAGATCAGCAAGTCCCACCATTAACCAACCACCACCATGCCCACTAAGCCATGTCCCAAAGTGACACTTCAGCATGTTTCCTGAACAGCCCCAAGGATGGTGACTCCACCACCTCCCTGGGGAGCCTGTTCCTATGCCTGACCACTCCTGCAGTACAGAATCTTTTCCTAATATCCAGTCTAAAATATATCTCACCATCCCTATGCCTGTGTTAAGAAAATGTAATAGAAAACAATGACATGATGTCCCCAACAAAATTAGAATTTAAATGGACTTAAAATCATTGAAATGTTATTAATTCCATCTAAATATAAAGGCCTTGATTATATAAAGGTGTAAGAGACCATTTAATTGAGCCTATACTCAGCACTCCTACTGCTAGGCTGCATGTCAAACTCACAATTCATTCCAGATTATTGCAGGGAATATTTCTTCCCTCACATTTGTTGGATAGTCAACAGACTAAGTTCATCTGGTTTCAAAGCTAAAAATTTCTTTTCTTCAGGGCTCTGTTCAGACAGTTTCCTGTCACCAACTTGAGATATGACATTTTGCTGGCATTCCAAGCTGCACACCAAGGCTGTCTGTGTGAGAGTTCCTGCCACTTCACCGTATGGATCAGTTCCTGTGCAATCTAACAGCATGGTGTAGTCTTTAATAAAGTATTTCTGGTGGGGAACAGGATTGATTTGCAGCAATAGCTGCATCTTTCCTACTTCTTCTCTCCTGCAGGGTCTGAATGTCAAAGCCAGTGAGAAGAGTGGCACAGATATTAAGATTAGCTTAGCAGAGGTGGAGTCTCCTTGATGACTTTTAATTTCATCTGTACAGTAATGACTGAATAATTTTTCCTGTGAATTACCATAATATATCCTTGAGAAATAAAATGTAAATGAAATGATATTGTTACAATTATATATGGACCTGTTTATGGTAAATAGTAAAAGCTGAAATATATAATGATAGAAGAAATTCTAGATACAGAGCAGCCAAAGAGAGGACTAAGAGGTTTGATTCATTTTAGTTTTACTTCCAGGTTGGAAGAAATGTGAGTTTTGTTTGGTGATCTCATTGTGGTTCTTGGAGGAAGGCTGGCAAGTTGAAAACCCACCACACAACTCAACCCAACCATGACAGCCATGGCAGAAGGAAAATGCAGGCAACCAGCATTAGAGCAGCAGAGTGGTTGTAAGTCAGGAGTGCAGAACCTTTTGCAGACATGCACAGAGATGCTAATGAACAGTCCCCCTGTCAGTGCTGTGCCTTGAACCAGCCTGGACTCTAAATCTCTCATTTTCCTGAACAGCAAAATCCCCCAAACTTACAAAGAAATACAAATGCAATAAAAAGCATTTTCCCTAGCCCCAAATACAGTTTATTCTCTATGAATATACATTTGCCTCTTTGTCATAAACTTTTAAACCAGGGAGCTGTCAAGAGCTGAGTAAATAATAGCTAGAATATGTGCAATGTCCTTTTGGAGAAAAAATAAAAAATAATTAAAAACACCCCAAACCAGTCTTGAATATGAGCATAAACCATTTTCTAAGGCTTCCAAGATACAGTCTCTGGTTCTGAAAATCTTTGAAGTCCCCTTGAGGATCTCCACTCTAAAGTAATGGGTAAATTTGCTTTACTACCCCCAGAGGCATGGGGTTTTTTTAAGTTTATCTGCTAATAAAAATAGCATACCATGTATGAGGGAAGAAAAATATCTGGTTTGATATGAATTCAAACTCAGTAACATTTCAGAACTAGATAAATTAAGAACCTGCATACTCACAGCATAAATATTGTTGCTCTAATTTTTTTTCCCCCCACAAAAGATATTTAAAAGAAAAGCTGTGTTAAATATCTTTCACTTTTAGCAGCTTAGATTTTTATTTCTTTAATGGTTTGGCCTTGTTTTTTACTCATAAAATACCACTGTGGTTCTGATTGGTTTAGAAATGAAAGGATTGATCAGATCACTGATAAACATCAGTGTGGTTTTACAGCAATACCACTGAAAACATTAAACCAGCATTGATGTGCATTTTCTTAGCATTAATCCATTTTCACTTTCTGCTTGCTCCTTTGCTTCTTATACTGCTTTCTAACACTGCATTCAAAGTAATTTCTGCAGATTTGGAGTCCTTCTTGGTTGGAACACATTCTGTGCAAGAGTTTAGGAAACTCAATGAACCGTGCTGTAACTGGGCTCTCTGCTCCTCTGTTTGCTCCTACAGGACACATTAGTATTCCTGTCCTGCCTACAGCTCACAGCGTCTCCAAATGCATATCATTATATTGTTCATACCCACACTCTCAAAATGGGCTCGATAGATAAGGCTTAGTAAGACAAAAGAGAAGATTTGTTTGCTCAAAGATTATGTTAAACTTGCTGGGAGCAGTAGTGAAATCTCAGGAGAAGAAATAAAAAGCAAGCAGGCAATCTGTGTGCCTCTCATCTCCCTGCAGTTCCTAGAGGTTACACATAAGAAGATTAGGAAACAACATACAGACACAAGTGATAAGCTTCCTAATGAAAACAAATTTGCCATGTTTGATGGATTACATATATCATCATTTTTTGACAGTAGCATAATGGGGAGAGACAATTTAATGCAGTAAGAAGATTTCTACTTTCCAAGCAAATTGTTTGGGATAGTTCTCTTACAAAGAAAGAAGAATTGAAATGACATTGGAATAACCCAGTTCCAATGCTCTAAGAAGGAGATAGGCCCTGATGGAAGCGATGCCATTCTTTTGATGATGAGTTAGCCTTCCCTGTGAAATTCCAGAAAGCAGAGGCACTTGAATGGGTTGCTTAATATGAGATCATAGATTCACAGAGTGGTTTAGGTTGAAAGAGACCTTAAAGATCATCTAGTTCCAACTGCCCTGCCATGGGCAGGGACACCTTCCACTAGAGCAGCTTGCTCAAGGTTGTGGATGCCACCTCCCTGGGGGTGTTCGAGGCCAGGTGGGATGAGGTCTTGAGCAGCCAAATCTAATTAAGAGGTGTCTCTGCCCGTGGTGGTGAGGTTAGAGTAGGTGATCTCTAGGGTCCCTTCCAACATAAGCCATTCTATGATTCTAGTCCAATGTTCCTGCTCAGCAGGATCAATCAAGTTGGAGGGCAAAATATAAAACAAATGTTTAATTATATTCAATCAATGAACTGAATCACAGACAAAGCCTCCTGTTCTTTGCATCATTACAAACCGTGGCTGAAGCCCCTTGGCTTCATTAGTGCCATTTGTGACCCACAACTGTGACACTGGGAGGAAGTTAAGCCTATAATTTTTCAAGGTTCACTACATCTACAATTTTTCAATATTTGTACTGAGCTCCAGTTAGTGAAAGAAAAAGCTACCTAGATTTAGGGCACAGAAGAATTAAAAGTTGGAAGCAAAAAAGAAAGTAATCATCTAGTATTCACACCTTGCCTAAAGGTAGTGATCTTTTTTTAGCAAAGAGAAATCAATAATATCTCCCAGGTCTCTGAAACATGACTTGAACGGCTGCAGACTGAGAGTTTCAAGTAAAAAAGGGGAAGGGAAAAAAAAAAAAAAAAAGGGGAAGCCTCAAAGAAGTAGAGAGCCTTGAAGTATAATTGGTTTTGCTCATTAAGGGCAAACCTGTGAAGGTTTGACATTTCATCAAGTTTGCAGCCAGAGTTCCTAAGAGAATAGGCTTGAAAAAGTTGTACAGAGGGTTGAGATTTTTTTTTGCAGTGTCACCTTTTGACATAGATCTGAGAGTCACTCTCTCCATTTTCAAGAAGCCAATAGTGTTAAGTGAGAACTTTTTAGCCACATGGTGACCAAAAAGAGCCTAAGGTAAAGGAATTTGCCCTGTCACACTCATTAGAACAGACACTAGACATTGTCATTGCTCTGTGTACTTCATTTCTTTTCCTCACTAGACAGCCTCTGACTATTTGTTACAGCTCTGCAAAGGACTGAAACTTGAGGCAAGTACTCCAAAACACACTGAGTCTCAAACAAAGAAAATGTGAGAGCCAGCAGTGTAATGGGCATTGAGAAACACCACACAGATACAGACTGCATTGGGTTGGAAGGGGCCCTCAAAGGTCATCTTGTTCAACCCCCTGCAGTCAGTAGGGGCATCCCCAGATAGATCAGGCTATCCAGGGCTGCATCAAGTCTGGCCTTGAATGTCTCAATGGATAGAGACTCAACCACATTCCTGGGCAACCTATTCCAGTGTCTCACCACCCTCATCGTACAGAGCTTCCTCTTGATGTCCTAAATCTCCCCTGCTCCAGTTTCAAACCATTGCCTCTCACCCTATCACTACAAGCTGTTCTAAACAGTCCCTCCCCAGCCTTCCTGTAGGTCCCCTTCAGGCACTGAAATGCAGCTCTAAGGTCTTCCTGGTGCCTTCTCTTCTCCAGGTTGAACAGCCCCAACTCTTTCAGCCCAGAACCAGACCACAAGGTCACCAATGCAATCGTTTCAGTTGTTTCAAAGCATTGCTCATCTCTGCCTACCACTTTGAGCGCATCAAGGGGTTGACTAACATCTGCAAAGTGTTTGAAAGGAATATAAAACAAACAAATTGGCAGCAGAGGAAAATCTTTCCCTTGACTTGCAGTTGCCCATTTTTTACCATAATAGTAGATACGATGTAGGTAGTGGTTAGTGGGCACTAAATGTCAGTTAGAAATACGTTTTTAACTCTGTGGGATTCCTGCAGCAGAACATAAAATTCTTTTACTGCCTTTGAGGGCAATATAAATATTTTTTCCCCAGGAAATGCTCTGTATACATGATTGCTTCATCAAAACAAAAGGTGGGTTTATTTGTTTTTCAATGCATGCTGAATAAACATACCTGAGAGATCCAGAGATGAATGGGATGGGTGTTTAACTTAGAAATGGTCTGACTGTAAAATCTATCATCTGTCTATAAACTAAACTACCTTGAATCAGTCCTTTAAGCTTCACATGTTAAACTGTGAGCTGTTTAGAAAGAGGAAGAAATAAGTGCAAAGCAGGAGAAGAGTAAATACTGATTAGACATCGGAGAAGCCACTGAAAGACAAAGTCCTACTCGTGAGAACACACCTGGCTCCATTTGTTTAGTATATGCAGATCTACTGCATTGCTTGGATGGGTGTAGCTACACTTGGATGAGGTCTGGAGTTGGGAGGGTATTTGGTATCACCTGTTTGTATGTGTGTGGGTGGGAGAGAACTGAAACTGCCTGCTCTAGAGGGAGCATCTGGCATCATCTGCAAAGAAGCGAGCTCAAGCTGTTGAAACCATCTGTGAAGAGGACAGAGATACAAAAAGATAGAGACACAAGCTTCACAGACCAGCAGAATGTACCCAAACTGAAAAGCTGTGTTCTTATATAGCAAACCTGCTCCAAATAAGTTCTTAACTACAGACACTTTGGGGATGCTGATAGAAATGGTAAAGTTTCCCTGCTGGCAGAGCTGTCTGCTGCCTGGGCAAGGAAGATCAGGTGTCAGGATTCTCCAAGAATCCTATGTATGGTGTCCATTGTAAGCCCACAAAGGTCCATGAGCTGTAGCAGGAACAGCCCTTTTGGCTTTGTTTTTGAGGTGAAAAGGCAGGCATGGCCATCCTCAGAACCATACATTCCCGAGACCTATGCAGCCTGATGATCCCCTCTGCTGTCAAGATGTCCATGTACTCCTTTGAGGGAGGAAATTTTGCCTTCTCTTTCTCAATCATATTTAGACTTGTCTCCTCTAAACCCACTTGAAATATTTCTAGCTGGATTTCTATATCATAGAATCATAAAGGTTGGAAAAGACCTCTGAGACCATCAGGTCCAACCATCAACTCAACACCACTGTGGCCACTAAACTATGTCCCAAATGTTCACACATTTCTTGAACCCCTCCAGGGATGGTGACTCAAACACCTCCCTGGGCAGCCTGTCCCAAACCCTGGCCACTCTTGCAGGAAAGAAATTTTTCCTCATCTCCACCCTAGACCAATCATGGTATTGCTTATTGCCTCCAAGACAGCTAATGCAAACCCCTCTCACTGGAGCTCTTATTTTATGCAACTTCTCACTTTCAAAACCCTTGAAGGTTGCTGCTCACCTCATCTGCAGCTGTATATGTACATTGAGGATCCAGATTTCCAGTGCTGAGCTGGAATCCTGCCCTCTGATCATCTCTTTGTTACATTTTTCACACAAACAATGTCATTTTCTCACTTTCCCATTTCTGTGTGGAAACAACTCTCAAAAAAAAAAAGAAAAAAATCCTCACTTCCACTTTAAGTCCTTCCTTCAAGATTCTCTTTGCAGCAGTGATAGAAACCACTTGTCAGTGATTAGCCAGCTGGTGTGACCACTGCTTATTGCACTGGTTCCAGCTGTCTTACTGCTATTTCTGTGTTTCCTCTCCATCTGTCTTACCCACCTGCTGTCTCTCATTTCAAACTTAAATTTAAACTCCCTGGACAAAACCTCTCAATTTGTTATGCTTGCACAGTGCCTAGATAGTGTGTCCTTAGCTCTGTGTTGTACTTCATTGCAAACTTGCACATACTAAGCTGAAAACAGAGGGCCAGTGCATCTTGGGGTGGATTTACAGTACCTGGTCACAGATACAGAAGCCTGAGCAAGTTTTAATGCTCCTGGGCATCTGGCAGCGTGGAAGCACAGTGGAAATGTAACATTTGGAGTTCCAAGCTGCCAACTGATGATAACAAACTGGGAAGAGTGGCCACTGCTGCAGTTCATGGAGACATGGACAACCTGGAGAGCTGGGGAAAGGTGAACCACATCAAGTTGAACAAGGCAAATTAGGGTCCTGCCCCTGGGGAGGAAAAATCCCCTGCATCAGTACAGGTGAGGGGTGGCCTGCTGGAAAGCTGCTCTGCAGAGAAGAATCTGGGAATGCTGATGGACAAGTTCACAGTGAGTCAGCAAGGTGCCCTCATGGCCAAGAAGGCCAAAAACATCCTGGGGTGCATTCAGAAGAGTGTGGCCAGAGATCAAAGGAGGCTCTCCTACCCCTCTGCTCTGCCCTGCCCTGCTGAGGCTGTGCCTGGAGTGTTGAGTCCCCAGTTCAAGAGGGACAGGGAACTGCTGGAGAAAGTCCAACACAGGGCTGAGAAAATACCGAGGGGACTGGAGCATCTCTCTTACAAGGAGAGGCTGATGTCTGCCACAGCTTAGGCTTATTTAATTTAAACTGAAAATTCCCCAGATCCTGTCCTTGAAAGTTCATTTCTTTGATAAACTTCAGACCTGTGTAACACAACAGCAGATCTAGCTGAGATGTGGCAAATCAGTGAAAGTTCATGAACATCATTAAGAAGATTTCTAATTACATTAATATTAAACTATGCTTTTAGAAGTGATTTCCATGCTATCTTTTCTGAACTGATAAATTAATTTATGTGGTGTGAGAAAAGGGGATGGAGAAAATCCAGTCCCAAAGTTTGTGAAAGTATAAAGTATCAGTCAAAAAAAAAAAAAAAAAAAAGCTAGAGAAGAGGATATACAAAATGGGTGAAAAAAAAAGAAAAATTAACCAACACATCAACCTCTCTTCCCCTCAAAAACCAACCAGGAGAAAAGCTTCAGAAGTTCTTTGCTTTTGGCTGTCGCATTTCCTGGCCTCTGCTCCCAAGAGCATTTCCCAAATAAGAATATATAGCAGCAGCAGACAGATTCTCTTTCCTCCTCATCATCCCTCAAGCTCCTCCATACCTTGGCTTCTGTGCAAAGAAATCACAGACACCACAGGCTGAGGGGAAACAGCGAAGTGGTCCAAGAGCTCCTCTGATCTGGGTGCAATCCTCAGGCACTCTGCTGCCTGCCCCAGCAGGTAATCCTAAATTGGGACATCAGGGATGAAGTCTTTCAGATTTAAGTGGAAAAAGGCAAAACAAAACCACAGGCAGGAATCTGATTTGCAAATTCACAAGAGAACTGAGAAGCACTTTCAGGCAGCTCTCTTCTTCATTTTTAAATACTGAGGGATTTGCTATTAGAATAAACTACTAAGCAAAGGAATAAAATGTTTCAGTTGACCCTATCTGGTTTTACCACACACATTTTCATCAGCTGGAACACACTGTAATAAATGCAACATTATTTTGACTAAATTATGCAGTACAGTATGATACAAAATGGATTAGATTTTGTGGCATTAGATTTGTGCTAAAGTGTGTCCAGCAGGTGGAGAGAGGTGATTCTGCCCCTCTACTCTAACAAGACCCCATCTGGAGTGGTGTGTTTAGCTCTGGGTCCAACATGAAACACACATGGACCTGCTCAGATGGGTCCAAAGGAGGAGAACAAACAAATGATCAGGGGACTAGAGCAGATCTTCTTTGAGAGCAGGCTGAGATGGTAGAGGTTGTTAAATGGAGAAAGAGATGGGTCCGGAGAGACTTTATAGCAGCCTTCCAGTACCTAAGGGGGGCCTATGGGATAAATGAGGAGGGACTCTCTTTCAGGGAGCATAGTGACAGGACAAGGGGTAATGGTTTCAAACTGAAGAACTCCAGAGATGGGAAACAGAATTTCTTGTGACACTGGGCTACTTCTCATTTAATTTATATCCTTACCTCATTGCAATCTCTGCCTTTTTTGGACATATAACATAATCTAATCTAACATACTAATATAATGTATATAATGTATCACAGAATATACCTTGGTGGTCAATATAATGCATAAACTGTACCACAGAATATACCTTGGTGTCTATCTCAGACTTTTTCTTGCTTCTTTTCCCCCCTTTTTTAGAACACTCTATCTCATTGTTATTAATGTATTTCTTCTTATTATTTATTTAAGCTAAATATTAAGTTCCTATTCTCCTGTGCCACTGTCCTGATTGGATGAAAACCCTAACAATGTGAAAAGAGTGGGATGGCATCTTCTAATCTTAGATCAAGTCATCTACTGGAAGAAATAAATTCCTTCTGAAAGAAGGCAATCAACTAAATAATGATTCCATCACCTACTTCTTTGCCTGGTTCCAAGAAGGATGCCTGGGCTTGTTTTGCATTGTTTATCTGTTTCAACTCCATCAGTGGTTTTGTGCTGTCTAACCTCTTCCTATCCTTTAGACAAAGCTGATGTGAGCTAAACCAACAGAAAGTCCTGAAGGATGCTGGTGAGGACTCTCCTCATGGTGGCACTCTTAGGGCAGATTGCTGCTCTATTTCTTCTGTGTCATCTTCCTATTAGAAAGTATTATGTCTGTGCTGGGTTGTTGGTTTTTTTTTTTTTTCATTTAATGATTCAAAATACTTTGGGTTCATACTTGTGTTTGTTCATTTTGGAAGAAAAGAAACAATGTCAATTAAAGGAAAAGATAGAAAACCTCAAATATAGGGAAAAGGGAAGGAAGGGAAGAGGGAAAAGGAGACAGAAGGGAAAAAAAAAATCACACAGCTTTCAATTAGTAAATTCCTAGGTGTGTCCTCACTCTGCAAGCCCTCTCAGCTGCCCCAGCTCTCACAGGGCCTTCACCAGCAGAGTCAGAAGATAGGTAAAACAGCCACACTGTTTCCTTCTCTCAGGTTAGCCACACACAGAGAACTTAAATCCTGTGAGTTTTGAAAAGAGAATTAGAGGTTCTGGGAAGAGTCTTTTATATCATAGAACTCTTGAGGCTGGAAGAGACCTTTGAGATCATCAAGTCCAACTGCTTGCCTAGAGCTCACAATGCCGCTGCTGAGCCACCACCACTGAGCTCATCTCTTAGGCTTTAAACTCTCTTCACATTATGATCTTAGAACTTCAACTTTTGCTGTAGGGAATGATTTCTCCTTTTCATTTCCCAGCAAAGGTTCACTTTCTCTAATTTAGCTGAGGCAAGAGAAAAGACAGTGATAGAAAAGTATAATTGACTTAATTCAGTTTAATTAACTGCAAGAGAATGGAGACAATTAGTTAATGCATCTTAATGAATTAAATTATGAAACGGATTGCTCCCAATGGGAGGAAATGATCCCTGTAATGGGAAAAGCAGGTAAAGAAAAGCAAAATAGAAAAACAAAGAATTTTTTTCTCTATATTAGGATGACCAATCCAAAAAGTTGGGTTGGAAGGGACATTAAAGATTATCTAGTTCCAACCCCCCTGCCAAGGGAAAGGACACTGGTTGAAATGTTTTATGCATTATTAAATTCAATAAAATTACTTTAAGTGACTGACAAAGTCCTACTTTGTTGAGGGTATAATTTTGCCAGGGAAAAAAAAATCTGTTAAATTTTTTGACTGCTTTATATTTTTTGTCCTTTTTTCAGGATTGTACTTCCCTGTGTTAACTGTAATGAAGAGAAGGAAAATATCAGTTTGCATTGGTAGAGAGTTAGCCACTTCTTTTCTTCTAATAGTTAATGTATCTGTTCTTTTCTGTTGCATTAAATGACTAAAATTCACAAAATCCCCAGCATGGTGGGGGTTGGAAGGGAGCTCTGGAGATCACCTAGTCCAAACCCCCTTCTAAAGCAGGGTTGCCTAGATCAGGTTACACTGGAACATGTCCAGGTAGGTTTGGAAGTCTCCAGCGAAGGAGACTCCACAATCTCTCTGGGCACCTTGTTCCAGTGCTCCAGCAGCATCAAAGAAGTTTTTCCTCATGTTCCTCCTGCCTTCCAGTTTGTGGCCATTACTCCTTGCCCTGTCACTGAGCAAGACTGAGAAGAGTCTGGTCCCATTAACACTTTACTAGTGCAGTGCCAACTGAATTACTGGAAAACTACAAATCCTACATCAACTCAGCTGTAAATATCAACCTAAATGATGATAACATTCCTTTTGCCAATATCATGCACAGCATGCATGGGACAAAGCATACAGTAAATTAAAAAACTAGCTGATTAGAACAGATTTCCACAAAATCACTGCAAAAGCCTCTCATTTCCTGGATTTAAGCTGCTTAAATTGATTTGTAGCAGGTCCCAAACTATCTGCATTACCACACAAACCAGTGAGATTTGTAATAATAAGGTGGCACTATTCAAACAAATAGAGCTGAATGAGTGGTCTTTGAGAATATGCAATGATATCACTAATATTATCAATTAATGATAGTAAGTAACCATATAATTGATATCAGTTAATGATAATATGCAATCATATAATTGATATCAGTTAATGATAAGATGTTACCATATAATTGATATACTCAATTAATGATAACATGCAATCATATAATTGATGTTATCAACTAATGATAATATGCAATCATATAACTGATGTTATCAATTACTGATAATAGGCAATCATATAAGTGGTGTTATCAGGTAATGATGATATAAAATCATATCATGGATATTACCAATTAATGATAATACCCAATCATATAAGGATATTATCAATTAATTATAATAGTCATTTCTCCACAGGCCTAAGAATTCTCTGTTAAGCCCTGAACTGTGTATGCAAACCCAGCTTTTCAGTTAAAAGCCTAAGAAGGGCTGGCAGCATTAAAGGCAGGAAATCTCCTCCCATTGCCCTTCAAAATGTTGGGGATCCCTATGAAACAAGGCATAGAAAATAAAACTTTCTGTAATATCCTCAATATCTGAACCCTGCACAGATGACTGCCAACTATCATCTGACATATGGGATTACTAATGGCAGTCCTTATGCTTTCTAACAGTTGGTGTGCAAGGGGAAATTTGCAAAGACAAATAAGTGGCCCAGGCAGTCAAGCCTGAATATTGGCAGCTAAAACAAGCTGCAGGCTCCAACTCAAAATATTTTCCTGTCAGTTTGTTTATTTAAACTGAATTGTATCAACCTGGTTTGCGGCTCAAGAAATCTGCTGAAAATACAGACCTGTACTCATACAATAAATTTAAGACTCAATAAGCTTGGCTTGATATGCTACAGATGATTTGTAGGAAGGTATTTAAGTTATCTAAGCCATGCTTCACAAAGTGTCTGCAGCACAGCCTTGCAGAATCATTAAAGACAGAAAAGACCTCTGAGGTCATCAAGTCCATCAACCCAACACCACCATGGCCATTAAACCATGTCCCCAAGTGCCATAGCCACACAATTCTTGAACACTTCCTGTGATTGTGGGTCCACCACCTCTCTAGGCAGCCTGTTCCAATCCCTGACCCCTCTTGCAGCAAAGAAATTTTTCCTCATCTCCAACCTAACCGTCCCCTGGCACAGCTTGAGGCTGTTTGCTGTTGTCCTATCACTTGCTACTTGGGAGAAGAGATCAAGCGCCAACTCACTACAACCTCATATCAGGGGTTTGTAGAGAGCAAGGAAGCCTACCCTTAGCCTCCCCACGTGATCAAAAACTAGTACAGTTCTGGGCCAATTCTAAAGTCCAAGCTTGCTGATGTTTCATGCTACAACATGCTTCAAGTACAAAAGGTCTGCTTCAGTTCCATCTTAAGGTGCTCTTTCAATTTCACCCTTTTTTTTTTCCTGACACTTTTCCTCTTCTGTTTGTTGCATGTTTCTAAAAAGCTGCCCTGAAATCCTTCTGACAGACTTTCTTGCTCATTTAAAGCCTTACTCTTCGAACTTGAATCACTGCTAAACTTTTGATGTGGATCTCTTTATCTTCCCTACTTCCTGCACTTAGGTCTGCATCATTCAGTCCTCTCTGGATACAGCTGAACTAAAAATTCATTATGCATGATGTTGGCTTTCTGAGTTTTTTGGTTTGGTTTGGGGTTTTGGTGGTTTTGTTTGGTTGGTTTCTGGTTTGGTTTTTTTGGGGGGTTTGTTTTGCTTGGTTTGGGGTTTTTTAATGTTTAATTAGGTTTTTTGCTGTTTGGGATTTTTGTTGTTTGGTTTTGCATTGTGGTTGTTGGATTTTTTTTTTTTTTTGGTTGCTTGGTTTGTGTTTTTTTTTTTTTACTGGTTGGTTTTGGGACTTGTTTATTTATTTGGATTTTTTTTGGTCATTTTGTTTTGATTTGGTCATGGCATTTATCTTTCCAAGTTACTGACATGTGTGCTGAAGCCCTGCTTTCCTGGACAGCTAACTACCTGCCTGCAGATGGAAAATAGTGAGTGAACTCACTTTGTTTTGCTTGTACCTGCTGCTTTGCTTCATTTACTCATTTATCTTTACCTTGACCCACAAGTTCTCGTGCTTTTGCCCTTCCAACTCTCCTCTTCATCATGTGGAGGAGCTGTACAAGCAGCTTAGCTGCTGCCCAGGGTCAATCCACTGCAGCACTGGGAAGACTCTTAGACACCAGATGGCTGACAAACCTCTATCAGTTCACTTTTAAATTTAGGATACTCCTGCATTTAATGGAAAACATTAATAGACTGTTCAGAGCAGTTCCGAAGGACAGTGTGCAATGATTGCATGTTTGCTATTCATCCTCTCTACCATTTTACCTCAGTGTCTGCAGTGCCACAGGATAAAGTCTTTCTCTGCCTTTGAATGCTAGTTAATGTGAGAAGCGTTTTTTCCCCTGTAGCAGTCTTACTTGGCTGCTCACATAGGCTCCTTTCAAAGGCTGATGTGCAAAATCATAAACCAAGTCTCCATTTTATTGATGTGCTTAAATTAAGCATTAACAGAAAACAAAAGACTCTGAAATTCCATAAACAACTGTAGTTTATCATCCCCAATTAAAATTCTTTTGCTATGAACAAATTAGTTTGCATGCACATGAGGTAGTCACATCTTTGTAACTTCATTAGGATAATTAACTCTCTATCAGCCATAGTGGTTTGATCTCATGGAGTTAAGAATGGGATTCTCATTCTTTCCTCATCATGAGTAAATCCTTTCTCTCCTTTTCTAATTTATCTACTCATTAGCACAGTGTTGTGTAAATCTCCATTAAGCTCTTCACAATGAAACCAGCTTCACCTGACAAATCCTAGCACTTCAGGTACTGAGATGATATTGAAACCAAAGGGTTTTGTATGTATTATCACACCATAAACTGAACATTGATGTGTTTATGGGTGGCAGAACCCAAGAAATCAGTATCTTATTCCACTCCATCCCAGGTGGTGGAGGAGATGAGAGCAAAAATAGAGGCAACCAAGACTAGTAGAAAAGATTATGCAGTAATCAAGCTAATGGAAGAAGATTTCTTGGATATTGGATAGGGGTCAAGAAGATTCAGGAAGAAATGTTTTTAGCTCTCAGGCTGCAATATTTCCAGGATATGCATTGAAATTTTGGCAGCTGAAGTGGGAGGAAGCTGTGACTAAGTGGCAAGGTAAACAAGAGCTGAAAATGGAAACCTTGAAATCCAAATAAGCTACTTGGACACATTTGCCAGCTGGAGCCTCGAGCTGACAATTAAAAATCACTGATTTAACGTAGCCAGACACAATGGAAACACAAATATTGGCAGAAAACAAGGTGGGAAAGAATATGCCACACATCAAGGTGCATTACAAACCATTAATGAGAAAATTCAGGAAACAAGTGGGGAAAAAAAAATCAAACAGGAAATGTAGTGAAACTAATTAGTGTGAAGTGCTGCCTAAGTTTGGGAGCCAATAGGCCGTTCTGGGCACCCAAAAATACACTTGACCCAGAGATTTCCAAAACCTCTAAGTTATGTTAGCTTTGCTTCTCCAAAATAACACTCATGACAAATCAGATGGGTACTTAAGCCATCATTTTCAGCAAAGATTACTCTTTTTATCCTCTGTTTGCCTGCTGCCAGCAGTTTGGCGAAGCTCTCTGCTCCTCAATTATCTGCAGGATAATTTAGAATCTGGAGAACAAGTCTTATGAGGAGCAGCTGAAGGAACTGGGGTTGTTTAGTCCAGGGAAGGTGAGGCTGAGTGGGGCCCAAAATACTCTTGAAAACACATCAATGTATTTAGTCATTGCTGAACAATAATTGAATTCACAATTCTGAGTTTATCCCATAATATATTATGTCATGCTCAACAGTAAATGGTGGAGGGGAAGAAGAAGGAAAGGTGAACACTCAGAGAGAGTCTGGAACTTCAAACTAATATGCATTCAAAGAGAATGTGATAAAAAGTGGAGACTCTGAAGAACCAACAAGTAGGAGACATCCACAACCACACTTCCCCTACATGTATACTTCTCCTAAGTGATGACTTTGACATGATTCACCCTGCTGAGCATAAGGATGGGATTTGTCTCACTTAGCTTAGACATGTCCCTGTAAATGTGTATATCCTATCTAGTGACCTGATGCTCTCTTCATAACCAATACAGAAAAAAAAGAAAAAAGAATAGCCACCTTCAGAGACCAATTCATCATATCCCAACACAAGTTTCTAAGCAGACCACACAAACTGAACTGCAGGATTGCCTCCTTCTTGCTGTCAGCTATGTCCTCTGCAACTCAAGCAGGCAGAAGCAAGGGGTAAAAATGTACAATGGGAACTGGTAACAAACCCAGCTTTCCTGGGGTGTTCTTCCATTGCCCTCTTTTTTTTTTTCCTTCCCCCATCCCCTCCAGAAAACAAACTCAGCTGGAAATACACACCAGCAGTGGTTAAAGTGTAGGGTCAGTCTAAATTGTTTTCAGACAACAAAAAGACAAAGGCAGCAGGAACTCCACTCCAGCCTTCATATCAATGCATCCATTCTGGCTAATTCTGTGCAAAAACCCTCACCATATTATATGGGGAGGAATAAGAAAAACTCCAGAACAATAACAACAACAACAAAATCCCATGGCATGTCCATACCCATAAGGCTGTGATGGTAGGAGCCAGCTCAGTTGCAGAAATGTTTCATGTAGATCACCACCAGAAGACAACACTCTGCTTCCTGTATCATTTAGAAACCATTTAAACAAAGGTCTCACATTTAAAACAAAAAACAAAGAAATTCTGTGGTTTACTAGGAAGTGGATAGTATGGTACCAGGCTGCTTTTTCAATCAGGTCTGTAATGCTTCCCCTTCCATTAACACTAACAAGGCTATTGAGTACACTTGAGCCACATGGCTCCAGCTGCTTGTGCTTGTTACAACTCAGCTGTGGATCAGCTCCCTGTAGCTCAACCAGAAGTAGTGACCTATGAGTATAACAAACTCCTCCTGCTGCAGAAGTGACCACTCATCACCAGTAGCAATGGCTCAGTAGTGAAACCTCTGTTTATTCCCTGTTGTTAAATGTTGATTTCTACTTAGTACAGGCACTTAGATCGTTTCATTAGCCTTGCAAAATTCCTTCTGCTCTTCAGTTTTGTGAGCCTTGAAGGACATTCCCTGAGTAACCAGCATTATTTTCCCCTTCAAAACACTTGACATATTTGATAGGTTAACGTGAAAAGTACCTCTGAAAAGAGGTTGCTCTGAAATAATTTGTTTCCCGCATTTTAGTTCTTGAGGTACGTCTTCTCCAAGCAAAAACTTTCTGCACTCTTCTTTACCAGGTATCCTAAATGCACTCAAAATTTAATCAGTTGTGACTTCCTGAAGGAAAATATGAATGCATGTATAATACTTCATTACAATTTTGATTTGCAGCAACTTCACTCGACCATAGACAGACAGAATAATCTGATCTGCTCTTATCTCTTCACTGCCTCAGGCAGCCTGCATAGAAGAACTAGATTCCCAGACCACTTTGGTGACATCCTTAAAGGCAGGAAAGGATTAAAGATAATGTTTTGCTTTCTCCTAAGAGTTTCAGTTGGAGAGGAAACCTTTTCTTAAAGTAGAGATTCTATCTAATGGTAATTCTTTAAGGATTTATCCCAGCACCGCACAGACAATAATTCAGCTTAGACAATACTAGAAATGGTCACTTTTCATGTAACTAAATTGGTCAATGTGTCCTTATTCAGGTTGCTCAAACCAACAGAGTGTTTTACTCTTCAAGGTGACAAGCAAACCTTAATGCCTTTAACTGTCTGGACCTCCTTATTCCTCATTCTTAGCATAGGAGCAACCTGAGGTCTCAAAGTGCTACTGTTCCACTTAGTGACATCTCTTAGTGATGCTCCAATAAATGTCATTCATTTGGTGGCAAGGTTCTCCAAAAAGAAGCTACTGTGACTGTGTGCCTCAGATAAGTGAAGAGGTTCACTGCAGTTTATATCAGTTTAGCATGGAGAAACAGGGAGGGTGGAGAGAAATGAAACTGTTCCTGGAGCTATCACATTCTGCACCTCTTGGTTCTTAAGTATTCACAGAGAAGTCTCTCATTAGTACATTTACAGTGACATCCCTCTTTATTAACTTCATCTTTAGATTTATGTGGCTCTGTCTTGAAGGTATCTATCAGAGCTACACACCATTAGTTATTGCTGATAGCACAAAGGCTTTGTTTGCAAATAAATTCAGTTAATTAGCCTGATACCATAACTTTACAAAGTTAATAAATGTCCTAACGCAACAGCATTTGGCTGCTTCCAAAATAAAAAGCTTCATGTGCCTAAATTTACCCCAGAAACAAAGCTTTAGAAATTATCCAGTTCAAGCAGCTTGCAGGTCAGGGGGGATAGTTTTTTGGATAGTCCAAGTAAGTTGTTGCCACACTTTCATGTTATTCCCACAGAAGGTGATTTCTAAACCCCAAACTGGCATAGCTCAGAAGCTGTCTAACAAATCCCCACTCGTTACAATCTGCTTTCTGACTTGAATATCCTGCAGGTATGTAACTCATAAGAGTAGTCAACAGAGCTTCTCTCATGAAAAGAGCTCTGCTAAGGCATGGTGAGCTGCTCCTCCTGAAAATTGGTCCAATGCTGACTGCCTTTGGGAATTTTAGCCAAATCACTTCGAGAAATGTATTTTATGTTTGTGCATTTAGCAATTTATTTACTGTGAAACACTAATACCAAGGGTGATGCCAGGGGTGGCTGAACTGTTAAAAATTAATACTCTGTTAGGATTAGCTCCTTATTTCTCTTCACAGTATCCAAACTCTGCCTCCTTCATGGCATTAAGGTACTGCCCATGAAGTTCTCAGTCTGTATATAAGTCACGTTCCAAGAATTCCCAACTCTGTGATAACTACACTTACCTAGCCTGATACTTTATATTCACAACTGCAGTGTTATATCTGATTTATGATTTATTCCCTCATATTACAACTAATTACTCCCTTATCAGAACAGATAAGAATGTCTGTGTTAGAACTGTACAAACACAAACTTGTCCAAAGCAGTCATAGTGAATTTTTGTATAGCCATCATTATATATGTATGTAAAATACTGAAAGAAATGAGTGGAAGAAAAAAAGCCCCTGCCAAAAGAAAACTACTTTTGCAAGTTGTTGTTTTTCAACACAATTCAATATTTTAACAACAACAACAACAAAAACCTGGATATTCAAAAACAAGAGGCAAAAAAAAAATCTCAAATAAAGTAGTAGTAAAGGCAAGAAGCTAAGAGAGATATTAATGACTAGGTCTTGTTTCTGGTTTCTGTTTTAGAGTGGTTGTCATAGCATTGATTTTAACTTTTATGAAATGCCTCAAAACATTTAGACACAGAGAGAAACTCCACATCCTTCAGTGTGAAGAAATAAACATTACAGATTATGTTATTGCTATATAACAGGAGCTGAAGCCTGTTGAGGTAAAGGAGAAATTGCTACTGGCTTTGGATCAGATACTTCTATTTATGACTCTAAGAGCTGGCTTGGTATTATTACTTGTAAAGGAGCCCCTGTATGAAAGAACAAAAGATGCATTTCAACCATAACATTTCACTATCATTCCAGACACTTGAAATTTTACAGAGGGATATGGAGTCAGGCTTTGGGTGTCCTATCTACAACAAAGTGTGTTTACAGAGGATTTGTTGAAAAGAAACAGACTCCCTGCTCCTACAAAACCAGAAATCTACCTGATGTTAATTCATTTTCATTTCTCCTGTCCAGCTGGAAGTGTTGAAGGAGTTTCAGTGTAAACCTGGCATCCAGCCAAGGTTAATCCATCACAGTTTAAAAATGCAGCAGAAGGAACAATATCTGACACAGACTGATTTTTTTTGTCCACTTTCTTACTTCTGCTAGGTATCTGCTAGTACCTGCCTTCAAGAGAAGGAGAAATGGGAATGTGGCAGGAACTCATGAAACTCCCTTCATCTTTAGAGAATTTCCACCTGTTCCTAATCTTCATCTCTACTCCTAATCTTCATCTCTACTCCTAATCCTCATTTCTGTTTTCCACTCATCCACAGCTCACTCTTGAAAATGCAACGTTACAAGAGAAGAAAGTTCTTAGCTGCACATCAGTTCAAAATAGGTATTGGATCTGTGGCTCTGTGATCTCTGTGCTTTTCCAAGACCAAGTCCACCAGTTCTGAAAGTAAAAGGAGATTCCTTTCACCTGTTGATCACAGCTAAACCTTTGCCTGGCAAATGAATGAATTTTGTTTGATCTGTGTTTATTTAAGTAAAATTCACAGACCAAGAAGATTCACAGGATACATTTTTTCCCCTCTGCATTTTCCATCCAAAAAAGTGTTTTAATGAGATTTATTTGGTGATGCCACTCTGCTTGCTTGCCTCAATTTCAGACTGCTTTATTTGCCTGCCCAGCAATCACCCAGAATCTCTCTGCTGTTATACTCCTAGACAGACTAGAATAAATTAAATCACTGGGAAAACAGAGAGGGCTCTGACACATAATTTAATATGCAGCAATTTATCAACTCTTAAATTCTTCTGAATACTCTTAAGAATTTCTGTTTAAAGTCCCAGGCATTTACATTAAACCTGCAGGGCTGCTCTCAGGGCTGTGTCTGTATATATAATCTACAAAATATCAAAGTTTTTCTGCCTAAACTTTTACATTTTAAACATGCACTTAGAGGAGTGTTTTTTAACACGCTGTAATTTGCTTTTCATTTTGAACTACAAATTGAACCTTTTGTATTACTCTTCTGTATCCGAACACGACGTGCTGTGGGGCCTCTATTAGTTTTGATGTGTTGCCATGGAAACTGGAGAGAGAAAAGGAGAAGGAGAATATGGTTGTATCCTTAACCACAGCAAGTCACATCCTCTCCTACCTTTCTGTGACTCAATCAGTGACTGCACACAGAGGCAAAAACTGTTTGTTAGAAACAGGCTGGAGGACAACATTCATTTTTGACTGGCTGGAAGGTATTAATGATTTATGATGCATTTACATTAGAGGCTTCTGTTTATACTAAGAGCCTGAATTGTGGCTGAGGAGTGGACTTCAAGCTCTCTGAAGTCTTTATCAAACTGCCTACCCAATCCAAATGGGATGTGAAAGGTGGACCTACCAAACTGTGCTGCAGGATGGGACATCAGAAAACAGCTGTCATTTCTGAACAGGTCACTGGCTGGGATCTATAGAGTGAAAACAAGCACCCAGGAAAAAAAAAAATCACTTAAATCCTGCATATGTGCAAATGTAACTGAGGAGGTGAGGTTTTTGGCTTCCTTCCACTGGGCTATTGTGGCATTAGGCATTGCAACACTCCAAGAAAACACAGCACAGTGGCTTCCCCATTCCTCCTTGGCTTGTAAGGAGGGAATCAGAGAGAAACTAAAGTGGTAAACAATATAGAAGCAGCATTTATTCATTTAATGGAGATACTACTCAGGCATGTCCTTCACTGGAACAGGTTGCCCAGGGAGGTGGTGGAGTCCCCATCCCTGAAGACATTCCAGGTCTGGCTTGATGGGGATGTCCCTCCTTACTGCAGGGGGGTCAGACTAGATGACCTCTAAAGGTCCCTTCCAACCCAGTGCATTCTATGATCTTGTGATCTGACAAGAGAAGCACCTAAGATTCACTGACATGAGAACCATGTCTCCCTCGTCTGTCCAACACAGATGGGAAAGGAATCTCATCTTAGAAAGCAAATGTTTAAAATGAAACTAAGTCCTTAGAAATCCTCTTTCTTTACATAGATCCTATCTTTTACTGGTTCTTTTTGTACATCTTCAACACCCAGTCTTGTCTGGGGACTCGAAACCTCTTGGGAAAATCTGGTTTCCTTCAGAAAATAAAATATCCAGGAACAGCCACTGAAATTCTGTGTGAAATATCTAAGTCTTGTTAGGTCCATGCATATGTCTCTCTAAGTTACAGGTTTGATTGGAAAGCTGCAATATAATTCACTTTTACTGTTCTTAAGCCTTCAAGGGTGGAGCTTTGCCAAGTTGAAGAAGCTCTGACTCCGATAAGATCCTCACAAAAAATTTCGTGGTCTCCAACACTCAAGCCTGTTTATATGTAAGTATAAAATCTCATCTCCAGATTGTTTATCAGCCATAGCTTGTCAATCATGGGCAACACTTAATTGCTTTTAAATTACCATGTTAGCAGGATAGATTTAAATATCCTTGCTGAGAGTGTGGGTTTATATTTGCAATGAAAGGATAAGGAAAGTAAATAATCTATTTACCTCACTTCTAATTCTTCAGGGAAAAGTAGAAACAGAAAGTGCACCAGAAGATAAACTAAGATACTAAAGAAATAACCTGAAAATCAAAAAGAAATTGACTGCTTTGGCACATGTTAAAGTGACAAGAACACTGAAGCTCTATTTAATAATAAAAGTAGTCTGTGTATTCCCACTGGTTGTATGTATTATCTATCAATGCTTTCACATCAGTAAGAAACATTTTAATTTCAAATGATGCAAAGTGGTCCCAGGGCAAACAGAGATGTTGGGGAAAAAAAATGATTAAGCTATTGAAAACTGTCCAAGTGCTGAACCTGAAGATGACAAAGAATATTAAAAAAATCATTATGCAATGATAGCAGTTGTGCAAGATTGAATCTAGAGCCCAATACAGCTATTGCTATTTTCAATTCTCACATAAAGACAAATATCTTACCATTCTCAGTTATTCAGGTAAATTACTTGGATACTCAATATACTTTCTGGAGAATTATTTTTCCTCCATTTGTAAAGAAACAATTCTTCCCAATTCAGATGAATCACTCTAGCATCACTCAGCTGGTGCCAATTTTCATTACCACCAGCAGAAACATTCAGACCATTTGGAGTTCACACAAGGGCCACATTGCCTTCGCCACACTGATGGGAAGACAATACTCTGCTGATTAGATGGGAACTGCCTGAAGAAATTTCTGGCAATTTCAGAGTTCTGAAGCACTGAAATGAAATATTCCACAATAAAAACAATACTTTGAAATATGTTTTGATGAAGAATCTTATGGCTCCATACTGTTCATGCTGCCAACAGTCTGTTACATGATGGAAGTTCTCCTTATACTATTCTTATAAAGAAATGAGGATTTTCAGTGCAAGAAATTTCCTCACATAGGTTTCATCTTTCCTATGCAATTTGACTTTCTCACAGGCAGGCATTGAAGCTATTCCAGCTTCTCTGCAAAGATATTATGGGATTGCACACACCAAGGATGTCCTATCCCTTTGGTAACACCATAGCAATCATTCTAAGGTGCAGTATGAGTAGTTCAAATTGCAGGTTTCTAGTAGTGACAGTAAAAAGCCAGATCAGGCAATTCAGCCTTAAGAGAGATCAAATTTAGCTGCTTTCAAGTATTATATTTTAAATAGGCTGTAATGTGCAACACAGACATTTATAGACCCAAAGTGCTTCAGTGTAAAAGGCATTATTTTAGCTGACATTTATTTCATACAGCCTGGGTTTGACATTTATTTCATACAGCCTGGTTTAACATTTATTACACACACAGTCAAGAGGGTAGGCAGTTAAACAGGAAAAAAAAAAAACAACAACATGATTTTCAACATGATTACACAGTAATTAATGAAGATATCTGTCATTTACCCCTTCTAAGATGTTGTGCTTTAAATACTTTCTCCTTAAGGCTTGTAGATCTATGAGTAAATACTGACACAGCACTACATATAATAAGTTGTTTGTATTCTTTAGACGGGGGTGTTGTAGGTTAAGGATGAACTGTAAAACCATGGAGGTAAAAGTCCTCCAGGGGTCTAGACTGTTCCAGGAGGCAGGGACTAGTAGCTCCTTGCACTGTTTTTTAGCATTGCAAGATCAAAACTTACAAAGAGATGGTGTCTTTCAAAAATTCCCTGGTAGGATTAGAATATGACCACATGTAGGGTGGTAGTGATACTGTTGCTTAAAAGAAAAATTACTAGGCTGCATTTTCTTCTATGTAATCATCTTCTAATCCTAGGGAAAGGATATTTTGAGTTAAAAACCCAAATATATGCAATTCATCATTACACTGGGGGAGAAAAAAAAAACCAGCATTGCAACATTTAACTGGGAGTAATTGAGTTATTTGGGGTTTAAATAGCAAAACTCCTGCAGTACTGGCAAAAGCTAAAACAAAACTGAAATTCATTTGCAGGGGAGAAAGAAAAAGAGGGTTAGTTCTTGTTGGGTGTTTTATTTGGGGGTTGGTTGGTCTCGGTTTCTTTTCAAATAGTGATTAGGCTGGAAAATTAACCACTTGGGGATTTTTCAGCCAATGGTAACAGATGGCTAAGTTAGTGATGAACCACAAAGGGTTGGAGGGTTGATTAGGGAGACTGAAAGCATGTATCCTCAACTTGGCAGAGTGCCTGGTGAAGAAGTGACCTATCACTTACAGTAAGTCTTTAAAATATAAGGTAGACAGACATTCAGAAGGGGGCAGAGAAGAGAGGGAAAATTTGTACAGCTTATTTTATTTTAATGTTGTTTGTTTGTTTTTTTTTTTTTTGAGGTAGAAAAGATTTCTCAACTCCATTTTGTATTTCTTTCTGGCATAACTTGTTTTCCCACCCCTGTCTTTTTACAGTGGGCTACAGCTGCATGAAAAGGACTGAGTTTGATTTAATTAGTCATAGATTTTAGAAAATAACCAAACAAAACCCCTTCCTTTGAAAGAAAAACCATCCCCTTTTGTTTCTTGTTTGTTATTATTCAAACTCACAATCATCTGAAAGGAAGGAGGCTGACATTCTATCCAGGGAAGCATTTGGGAATCTCTGGAAAATGTCTTAAAATTCAAGTGGAGGTTCTTTCTAAAAGTAGATGAAGGAGGTTAATATTGTATTGTAGACTAAATGTGGTCTGAGATCCCCTGTCAGGATGCTCTTCTCCAGACTAAAGACACCCAGATCTCTTAGCCTCTCCTTGGAAAAGAGATGATTCAGTTCCCTCAACTTCTTTGTGGCTCCTTCTTGGACTCTTTCCAGTAGCTCCCTGTCTCTCTTGAACTGGGGAGCCCAGAACTGGACACATCACTCCAGATGTGGCCTCACCAGGGCAGAGCAGAGGGAGAAGAGTACCTCCTTTGACCTACTGGCTGATGAAGGTGGCAGAAATGAGTATTTTGGATATAGGAATTGTAGAGGGAAAAAGCCCCTTTGACTAATGAAAATTCTCATTACCCAGTCTGCATCTTGCCTTTGCTCCCTGGGCAGCACCAGTGCAAATGATTGATTATGTAGAGCCCAAACCTGTTAACAAGCAGCAGCAATAGTGAGCTGTTCAATTTTGTGGCTGTCACCTAGCTTCCATGTAGGTGAAGTCAGCTCTCTGACAGTGACTTTTAATTCCTGCATAATATTAAAAACATAATGAGAGGTTCTGGAAATAAAGAAATAGATCCTGAGAAAATGCTTTAGGTGTGGTTTAGTTCTTATAATTTACGTAGCTCTTTAGCTACAGGATTTTGCCTCTTGCAGGATGTCAGTGTGGTATAAAATTGTGCCCTGCCCATCTATTCTATCAACTCAGGTACTGGACTCAACAAAGACATTCTGTCTAGCATTTCTCCTACACTAAAATAATGTCTTGTAAGAAAAGCTAATTAACCTGAACAAAGCTGTCATGAGCTTATGCAGGGAGAAAATTAGAAGGGCCAAAGCCCAACTAGAACTTAATCAGGCCAGTGCCACAAATGACAACAGTAACTTGATGAATTGTACAGGAAAATAGTACAGCTGGAGAAGAGGTCCTGCCAGAAGCTGAGGGAGCTGGGCTTGTTTAGCCTGGAGAAGAGGAGGCTGAGGGGAGACCTTATTACTCACTGCAAGTATCTGAAAGGGGGCTGGAGTGAGGAAAGGGTTGGTCTCTTCACCCTAGGAACAAGTGATAGGATGAGAGGAAATGCTTCAAGTTGCACCAGGGCAGGTTTAGATTTGACGTTAGAAGAAACTTCTTGACTGAAAGGGTTCTCAAGCACTGGAACAGGCTCCCCAGAGAGGTGGGTGAATCTCCATCCCTGGGGGTGTTTCACAGAGGCAGAGACATTGTGCTGAGGGATATGTTCTAGCCTCAGACTTGGTAGAGTTAGGGAATGGTTGGACTGGATGGGCTTAAGTGTCTTGTCCAGATGAAACAATTCTATGATCATATCATCCCCAAATCCTTCTCAGTTCACAAACAAATCAAGCAGAGAGCATTCCTTAGCTGGCTCCCTCACCTCCTGTGTCAGGAAGTTATCCTTCATACACACCAGTATTTCACCACCCTCACTGTGCAGACCTTCCTCCTGATGTCCAACCTAAACCTCCACTTTCAAACCATTGCCCCTCAGTCCTGTGTTTTTAAGCCCCTCTAAACAGTCCTTCCCCAGTCTTCTTCAGCTGTTGTAGCTGTGGGAATCATCCCAAACATATTTCTATAACTGTAACCAGCTCAGAGTTACCCAATTGTACAACGGCTTCCAGCTTCTCCTGTGTGCTGCCCATGCTATGTGCACAGGGTAGATGTGCTTCAGCTGGGATATTGATCCCACCACCTTTTGCTGGGGGAAAGCCCCAAGCCCTACCCTTCTGTGGTTCCTAATGCATCTCTAACCCTTGTGATGTGGAAAGAGAAGACTCAAGTAGCACATTAAAAAAGAGAAGTTTGTTGTAAGACAGCTTGCAGCAGCAAATGATGCAGAATTTCCAGCAATTATAACAAGTGCTTAAACTTTTCAGGCAAATCATTCACATTAATTTGCTTTCTGTATAATTATTCATCTGCATGCTTTAAGCACCATGCAGCAATCTTTCCTGACCCTTTGTTTTTGAGTAGTGAACCTGAAACCACTCAGTATGGTTCAGAAAAAGGAGGCTTGAGGATATTATAACAGAGTGGAATCAGGTATCTTTCCATTAGGCACACAGTTAATGAAGAAATTACACCTTTTGTGTCTGATTAAGGGGAAAGCTAATGGCTAAGTACTGTTTTCCTGACAAAAAATAACATGCCTGTCATAAATAAAGTTAATGTTTCAATTCTTTCTTTTGCTTCCAGCTGAATTTTCCTCAGTTTACAGCAAATCAGTCTTTCAGTGCAAGATATAGGTCAACTATTAACAAAGAGGAAATAATGATTTCACATTACCCCACATGTATTAGTCATTAATTACAGTGTAAAATAACATGTGTCACAGAAACCAGACAATTTGGTCTGATCATTTGACTTCTGAATTATACAGAACATTGCTTATTTGAAGCCAGATGTGTAAATATTAGCCTATAACTAATTATATGTACTCAAAGGCCATTGAAAACAAAGATTATTTGATTTTATTTATAACAATGACCAAAATTCTGGATATTCATCCATGAGGTGTAATCTATTAGGTGTCCTCACAGCCCAACATGTCCTGAAGACTATGGAACGCTCAGAAATAATCAGAAAATGTTTTCCTTTAAAAACACTTCAAGAACGTGACCTTGCTTTGAATTCCCTTTGCTGTTCATGAGTAGCACTGATAGCCACCAAAGGTCACTGTTCTTCCCTCAAAGACAAAAGGGGACCACTGGAGTGCACTGGTGGTGAGGTCCTTGGAGAATGAGTTGAAGGATGATGTTTCTCTGCTAATACTGAGAAATGTTAGTACCAATTCAACACCTGTTCACTGCAGAAATCAGGCAATTTCTAACAAACTATTTCCAGTGCCTACTTTCACCTACTCCCAGACAGAGAACCAAGTGCATCTGTTTGGGGCTTTAAGGCCAACACCTGGTCTGGGTGTTGAACATTCAGCTGGCTTCTGAGTGGTATCCATGAGGACCAACAGCTTCCCTTAATGTGAATGGAAACAGGGAAACATAGGATGAATGGAAAAATAAGGTATTATCCAGGGTTTGCATTTAGACATCCAAATTTATTGAGACTTAAAAGTAAATCCAGCTAGGATTCAGGATTTGAAAACCTTAAATCAAAGTGCTTATTTTTTGGTCACTCAGACCTCAGATATTGAGGCTAGGTAAAGCTCTCAGGGTGGGTTCAACATCATCTAATACATGAGGTGTAGGTCCAACTTTAGCCACCCAGTAAGCATCTACAAACACTGGTTCCAATACCTGGGTAAAGCTCACTCTTTTCCTTTTGCAATCCAAACCTGACTTCTCAAGAGCTCCAGCCTCCTTTCTGTAATTCCTTAATCTCTAGAGCAGTGGCAGAGGGAGTGAGAAAATGAATTCACTGCCTGTCCCTGATTCAGGAGATTCCACTCCACATCCCCCGTCACTCTAGAGTGTTTTATCACCACAGATAGGATTTTCCACTTCACCTTCCCAAATTCCAGTGCAGCAAGAGAAGATAACTATGTCATTGTTTGGCACTGACACAGCTCTTTGGGAGTCCAGAGGTTTTTGTCCTCTTTTCCAAAGTGGTTTATGTATTTTATCTTTTGATGGGTCCAATGCTTTTCTGTTAAATAGGCTTAAATCAGACACTAGCATTGAGATACTGAAGTTGTTACATTTACAGACCCCAAAAAACTAGAACATTTTAAACCTAAACAGAGAGATCCAGCAAATTTAGGTGCTTCATGAAGACAGCTCCTCAGCAAGCAACAGAAGACAGGCAGCCCTGCAAGTGTGTGCTGTGGTGTCCTGAGAGTCCTTCTTTAGTTGGTTTTGTTGGAACTCACTCTATCTTGCTCCAAAATTCTAAAAGGAAATCTGATGAAGAATTAGGAACTGAATTTGCAGTGTTCATGCCCCTGTCTATCTACTGTTTAATTCCTGGGCACACTGTCTCAAGAGAGAACAATAAATCAGAGAATGGAAATGACAGAAATGGGAGAAGAAACTAGAAGGACATTAGCCAGAGCAAGAGATGGAAGTAGAGAAATAAAATGCAAGTGATTATGAGCTTGGGATGAGAGCTGAGTTGTTCACTTATGCAACAATTTTTCAGGTCATTGCACACACAAAGGATGCTGAATGGCACAAATAAAAGAATCCCTAAAAAATCCTGGGCACCTAGAAGATTAGATCAAGAAGATCCTCTGTACCTCAGTATTCACTTTCCACATGACTCAAAACTAAGCCAGGAGAGACTTCAGATTCAGTTTATGTGAGAGATGGCTTAGCATCACTGTTGTAGCTGAATGCTGGTTCTGCAACATCATAAGATTCTGAACAGGGAAATTACTGGTTTTGAGAGGTCAAAGGAGAATATTCCAGGTGATTTGAACAATTCATAGGGTCAGTTATGGTCAATGCTGCTATAATATCTCAACTCAAAATCAATTATGGTCAACAATAAGTAAAGTGAAAGATAAATTGCTGTCAATTTTAGCCTTCACAGTTTCAGCTCTGTGGAAGTTAACATCTAAATTGCACTCTTTGAAACCTGTTATCAGTGGGATGAGCCTAAAATTGGAAAGCAATAAATTCTTACCTCAATTTAGGGACAAAAAAAAAAAAAAAAAAAAAAAGGAATGAAAGAGAAAAATAAAGAAAAAAAAAGATATAAAGGTGCCAAATTATTTTTACTTTAGTAGAGCTACTGAGCTTGCTCTTCAGACTGGATATCTGTATCCCATAGGATATCATGAAAATGCAATTCTGCATAGAGGGATTATTAGATGTCAATGTTAATTGACTCTACAATGAATTGTTAATGATCTGCTGTGTATACTGCAGTATTAGGTCTAGGTGGGTGATAATTGAAATTCAGTGACAGTTAAATATGGTAAGTAAATTAAACCACAATTGCTGTAGATCTAGAAGTGAAGTTATAAGTGTTAGCAGTAAAATAAAACTTAAAGGAATAGGCTTGAACACCACTGTGATGAGCAAAAGTATAGAGGTAAACAAATCTCACACAGAGATTTTATACAGACTAGCAAGAATCAACCTTTGATATCCATGCTAAGCAATCAGGTGAATTCTAATTCATTTTAATACCAAAACCTTTCCCATCCATCAGAATTCTTTCCAATCCGTCAGATTCATATAGAAGTGAGGAGGAAATAGCATAGGACTGGACTTCAGCAAGAAACGATCTACCTGAGTGGAGGCCAAATCAATGGGAAAAATAAATACTAATGAGCTCATGAAAGACAGAAAAATCTGGAGTCTGATTTTTCCTTTGCTGTCATTAAGTATGTGTATATATATATAAATTCTATTTACTCTGCTAAACCCAGTGAATTCCATTTCTACCTAGGAGATGCTTTGAGCATCCTACAAGAATGGATTCTGAGTGAAAGGAGGAAGAATTCCTGAAGTCAGCATCTAAACAGAGGACACATTGGTCAAACAAATCTGTGTGGCACAGAGTGGGAGAAGAAACTTTGCTTGAGGTATTTCTATTGTATCCCACTTGCAGAAGGTGCAATGGATCAATCTCCAGCATTCAGCAGAATGAAGCCTACTTTCATGTAAAGTCACAGGAAGAAGGGTAAGGTGAATGCCACCATAAACATATAATTGATAAGAGGGAGTAAATAAATGCCTACCAGGAAAGAATATAAAATATTAATTGCTTCTTTCTACTTTTGTGAGACTAGTTCGTGTTTGCTTCTAGAATGGAAGGAAAGCAGAAGATTATCAGCAGATGCTGTTAATATCTTCAGTGATAATAGCACTTTAATACCCCCATTAAAATCTTCAAAAGAAAAAAAAATGAGTTTAAATATACTCCTTCTGCTACAGCTTCATCTAATCAAGGCAGATTTAATCTATGTGGAGTTGTGAACTGGAAAGTTGCTTCCTCTTGATGCAGTTGTAGAAACTTAATTTGTTTCCTGTTCTATTAGCTGCCTGCCTTTTTGTTGGCTTATGCAAGTAAAGAGTGCTGTTAAATCAAGGGTTGGAGGCAAAAGAAATATAAAATGTCTTATTCAGCTCAAGGAGATGTTTTAATGCTTCCTTTCCATCACTTCATGGAGAACACAAACATCCTTCTTTCATGCATGGTTTCATTCAAAATTAGCTTTTATCATCCTTTCATTAGCTCAGTGCCATAACTAGGCTTTTTTTATAAGGAGAAGATATTACTGTTTAGCATATTTTAATTATCTTTCTCCATGTGGAAAATTCCTAAGCAATCAGTAAAGCAGGATTTTGACTTTTTTTCTTTCTTTCTTTCTCCAGGCTAATACCTTAGATATTTCCTCTGGTTTTGCCTTCATCTAACCAGCCATGAATCTATCTTTTAAATAGATAGAAACATTTGACTTTTTGTTTTACAAAGCCTTTTTTTTTTTTTTTTTTTTTAGTTTCAAGGTATTTTTAACCTCATCTACTAATCTGTTAGTTTAGGATAAATTTAATCTAAGAGTCCTGAAATAGACATTAAGAAAAGCTCTGCCCATTTTAACATCTTTTGGAGAGTTCCTCCTTGTCTTCCTCACTTGATTCAAAAGCTTCTGAAGAATGACCAGGGAATTATTTCCCATTAAATAGAAATATTTTGCATCCAGTTGCTTTTATCAATAATAGTCACAACAAATAACCTCACTCCATGGTTCACACATAGCTTTATTCTTTCTAAAATGAAAATGTCCCTCCTCAGCCATACAATTCCACTGCTAACTTAGTAGCTTTTTCCTTGATATTTTTTATCCTGTTGTAATACTTAGTACCTAAAAGTCTCAATAGTGTTTTTAAACTGAGGTTTACAACAATTTTTTCCCTTTTTTTCCTCAATCTATGATCCTTTTATTGAATTCTCAAATCATATGTAATACTTAGCTTCTTTTTTTGACTCATATTTACAGCAGAAAACCCACACTGTACCTAAGCTGAGGTTGTGTCTGACAAGAGCCCTTTTGTTATGGTGTGTACATCTGCCTTTATCAATGTTCATATGAACAGGACATCAATTCAGTCAGAGAAAAACCAGAAATGATGATTAGTGTTAGATATACAGCTCTGATTACAGTTCTTTGTTCATAGCCTCATGACATTTTCCACCTAAAAACCCTGACATCGCTTTTTCTGCAGCAAAATCTGCAGGGAGAAATGATCTCTGAGTTAAAGAGAATTTCAAGAGTTTTGAAATAAAATGGAGAGTGGAAATTTGTGAAAAGGGACATTTTCTGGAGAGGGAAAAAAACCCTCTGAATATTGTTTCAAGAAAATTTAAATTATAGCTCTCTCCCAAGAAGGATCTTGTTGGTTTTCCTTACTCTTAACAGAGACAGAGTAAGATTTACACATCTGTTCCAGGATGGCAGCCGAAGAACTGAACCTGGCTTTGGGAATTGAGGGAGTGGGAGGCTGAGCAAACAGAGAGGCAAATCAGGAGGCAAAAGTTCTGCTGAAAAATAAGTGTTGCAGTAAACAAAGTGGTTTGTAAATAGAAAAAGCACAATTTTGGTTTCCCTAAGTATTTTAAAACTAGAGTTCCTTTCCTGAAGGAAATTCAGCTATTTTAGACAAGGATTTGGAATTTTCTATAGACACTAATGAGAAAATACTTCTTTTTTCTTCTCTTTTAGATCTGCATTTCTCACAGCTAGCTTTGCTTTCCTCAGTTCTTACCTGTGTCCCTGTGTTCTGATTCACTGTAGTACTCTTCAGATATGATTCTTAGGAGAACAGCTAAACAAATTATCATAGTCCAGATGGATTTCCAAAACATAACCAAAGTCAAACTTTGACTGTTCTTTAGCATACTGATAAAGTCTCTGTAGTAAACAATGTAGAGCAGGAAAGAAGTCTGTGATGTGAAAACCAACAAGGCTTCAAAGGCAGAATTGTGATGGCAGAATTCAGTTCTGTTGAAGAGCAGCTGTGTTCCTGATGCTCCGCAGGAGCAGTGCACTTGGGAGCCCCCATCCTACACCAGCCAGGAGTCCCTAGCTGCCTGAAGAGAGAAGTGCTCTCACTGCAGCTACATCCTCCATGGGTTGGTGCCATAGCAAACATCTGTATTATTGGGAAGCAAAAGGAGTGTCCTTCACCACCTAGCATTGACAAAACCATCAGATCTCTTTTGGCTAGAAACTGCCTTTCACTATAGCTTCTTCACCAGCAAAAGATGTTAAAATTCTTCTGGAGAGGACAGCAGGCCCTGCTTTGGGAAAATTCTCTGCATAGAATATTTGGAAGCAAGTAATTTTCTTTCAAAATACTTTTTTTTTTTTTAATGACCATATTTTCAGTGGAGTTCCTGATTATTTTTTTTCATTTGAAAGGTTTGAAACATCCTAATGCTTCAAACTGAGATTATATTTTCTTTTTTTCTTTGTGATACAAATACTAAAATGCATTTTAGTTTGGTTAAATGGACTTTTTTGCATCTTTCACTCTCTATCTCAAGAAGGAAATCAAGAGTCTAACTTGAGTTCAAGCAAATTATACTGCAGTATAATACTAATAAGCTCCAGCCAGCAGAAAAGTTATTACTGTGGCTTTGTATTTCTTTTTTACCAATTATTTTTAATATCAGTTTAATTGATCCTTCTCTTCAAAATAATGAAAATATCTACCTGAAGCTACCAAGGGTTGATGAAGCAATTGTGATTAGCTAGTATGAAAAATATTGATCCAAGATGGAACTTCCTACAGCTGAAGATAAAGTGCTTCATTAGCCCATTTCTACCTTCATTTTTTTTTTCCATATCAATTTCCTCAGTAGAGCGTCTCTTCATTGATAAGAATACCCTGAAACATTTTCTAAAGGGTTAGGATAATATGAATTTTCTCCACAGGAAGGGCACACCAAAGTGTTTTTTGAAGAACACAGCTGAAAATAAATCACTAAATACATAGTACTTCAAACAACAACAACAACAACAAAATCTCCATTTGCCAAGCTCTAGAGTTTCTAAAGTATAAGAGCCACCAGGTTAAACTTTCACATCATGTCCCATGATTGTTTGTATTTTGGGCCTTTGTGCAGGAGCAAAACACCCCCATCCTTGTGATGAAATCTCAGGTGTCTAAATCAGAAAGCATCTTGTGGAAATGATGGATGAGTGGAAAATCATCAGCCGCTCAGTAGCTGAGTAGTTAAAAGGTGTCAGTGGTGTTTGGGAAAGACTGAATTACTCAGAGTTCACCACCCAGTGCTGAATGCTTTAGTGATAATGTCTGCAACATCACAAAAAGAAATCTGGAGGCTTATGAAGTCCTTCAGTTTCTGCTTGCTTGTCCCACCTCCCCTGCTTTGCACTACCTGGTCAAAATGAATCTGTTTATTCCTTTATATATTTATTTAGTTTTGCTCATATATACTGAGTAATTTTTAGACATTAATTATTTGGTTTTGTGGCCACGGTGGTGTTGGGTTGAAGGTTGGACTTGATGATCTTAGAGGGCTTTTCCAACCTTAAAGATTCTATGATTATGCTGCCTTTGAAAAGGAAAAATATAGAGGCACATATTACTAATTCCTAGATTAATTTCACTCCGTTTTATTCCCTTGAACATTAAATATCCAAATTCCCTCAGTAGTTTGTGCAAGAGACAAGCACTCCAAAAGACTGAAACACTTGGTCTTTGGAGCTGAAGAAGGGATTCTCTCTTCATCCTTCCTCTTCTGCTGGGGTTTTGTTTGACCATGCAAGATCATTTAGATGTCATCTACCATCATTTGATGTTTTATGCACCTTTTCCACACCTACACCTAAATTGCAGCCACTTAATAATATGAAACCCTTGCTGGCAGAAGTTGATTTTCCTCAGGAAGCTGTTCTCATGCAACGTAGTGTAAGAACAGGTCAGATATGTGCAGGAAAATTGTGTGCTGAGTGTCTGTAAATGTGTCAACCAACAGTGTGGTCCAACATCCTCATTTAAATGGGGAAGTTGACCTCCTGTGTGGAGTCCTGAGGCATATAATTAGCATTGTGTAGAAGAGAGAGTTGGGAATGAGAATAAAGAAGAAGGAACATGGCCTTACCATATACAATAAAATAAACTTCACAGGAATTTTGCAAATATAGACCTCCAAGACATTCATATCAGGTCTAAAAGCAGCAGCAGCATATGAAATAAAATGTGTTTTTCCCACTTAATTAAAATCACAATCATTCCCTTTCTTCTCTTTTCTAAAGATAGTCTAAAATCAATGTATTTACATCTGCATTAATGGCTCCTGAAGTAATTAGGTAAGATTCCTCATGCATCAGACACACATGAAGAATAAATATAACTTGAAAAATGTGGAAAAAAGTGTATATCATTATAAATATTTTCTATAGGAAGAGGATAAACCCATTAAACAATAACAAAAAAAAAAAATCAATCTGTGGATAGAAAATATTTTGCTTGAAGAAGTTTTGAAGGCTTTTCATAGAGATCATGGCAGATACAATGACCCTGTCTTGATGTTGTCACCACATATCACTAAGCCTTTCCTATAAATAAAGAGAAGCAGAGAGACTAGCAGGTTTGCTTTGGAACTGCTTTGACCCCAAAGTGGTCTGTGCTGGCAGATTTTAGCAGCAGTGCCTTTAGAACTGGAGAAGCTTCTCTCCTGACAGGAGTCTCCAATTTATTTAATTTAATTTTTATTTTATTTTTTTCCCCTTTTTGCACAGCTGGGCTCTACCAACCAGTCAGTAGGCAAAGGAGGCACATACCACAAATATTTTTGCAATTGCATGCAGTGGGAAAGTCAAACAGTGCCAGTATCTATTCATTCCCCCAGTGAAAAGCTTGGCCTAATGAAAGCTTTGGTTTTGCCAGCTTCATAGATGTTGGAAAGCTGTCCTCCTGGACCCTTTCCTAGCCACTAAAATGACAAGTTGGAAACACGCAGCAGACACGCAGCCCTTCTAAGACCAAGCTGCTGGGTAATCATCTGCTCTTGCAGACGCCTCAGTTCACTTCTTTTCTTAATGCCCCAAGTAAAGGAACACAAAACACATCATCAGACTGCTACACCCAGCTTTACAGAGACTCATTACATCGGGGTGCCTTCCAAAGAGCCTTTTCACTGCCGTGCATGAAAATGAAAAGGATAAAGACGTGAGCAGGACAGCATTACCCTGTGTAATTCACATGCAAACACAACACTGAGCACTGAGTATTTCCCTCCTGCTTTAAGAAAGATTTCAATCTTGCTAATCCCTTTGATGATCACAGCTTTAAGCTAACAAACATTCTTTAAATGAGGGAGTTTAAAGCTAAAACCCAATGTGAGCTAAAAGGACATCAATGTGAACTCTCCGTACATTTCCTCTGAGGCCACTCTAAATCAGTAATACCTAAATCAACACCCTCATCCCCTCCAAGATAATAACTTGGGCAACATTTGTCTTTATCAGTCAGTGGTGATTATGCTATTGTTAGTCCTGAAGGCTAGGATATCATTGTCTAGGTGAGGTACCTACTAACCACAACCTAAATTAAACAGGTTGGAAGCTTTGCTCTTGAATCACAGAATCACAGAGTGGTTTGGGCTGGAAAGGACCCTAAAGATCATCTAGTTCCAACCCCACCGCCATGGGCAGTGACAGCTCCTACCAGACCGGGTTACTCAAGGCTGGTCTTGAACAATTCCAGGCTTGGAATCTCCACAACTTCTCTGGGCACCAGTTTCAGTGCCTCAGCACCCTCCTGTGGAAGAATTTCCTGATCTAAATCCACCTTAATTCAATAAAGCCAGGAACTGTGGCACGCAAAAGCTACAGGTTGGATACAGAACTTTTAAACTTGCAAACTCAGTGTTGTAAGAAGTTTTTGCATGTTCTGCTTCACTACAGATCTGTATGAAAGGAGAAAACCTGACATTTTCTATTAATTCAAAACTGCTCTACAGCAGGAAATCACCCAAGGACCACCAATATTGACATCACAGGTGGGGCTCACTGCACATTCAGTTAACAGTAAGTAGAAATGTTAACTTTTTTCATTGCAATCAAATAATATTTAATATATAAGGAAAACCTGGGGGGGGAGGAAGGGTTTGAGAAGTTAGAAGTTGATCCTATCATGTGTGATGAATTACTTCCAGCAGCAAACCTGGTGCCCTATACATGCTGCAAAACGATATCCTGTTTCTGGATACAGGATGTATTGTGCTTATATTAATTAACGTCTCCATCATTTATCATTTCTATCTTTTGGAAGGCTTACCCTGACAGACATCCAAATTATATTCTAGAGAGAAGTGAGCAACTCAGTAATATATATCATTAATATAAACATGCAAGTGAATTAATTAATGTAAACCTTCAGCTATAGAGAGTTGAGTAGAAGTAGCAGCTTAATCACTTTGGAATATTTGGGATTTGATTAATGTGGACAGATCAGCCATGAGCAAAAAGCTGTCTGTGAAAACTTCTGTGTCTAGGATTCTTCCCTGAGTTGTGCCCATTTGAGTTTCTAGTGTTGTCACAAGAGCTTTTCTGTTTTCACCATTCTCTGCCTCATTCATTATTGACTTTCTAATTTCTACAGCAATGAGCAGGCAGGAATGAGAATGATTGCAAAAAGTAACCTCATTTACTACACAACCTTGAACAAGTGCCAGAGCAGCATGCCTCGGGTGCAGAAAGAAGTAGAGTTCTGTGACTCCACTGCACTAAGTCCTAATCCAGAATCTTTTAAGAGAGACTCTCTATTGCTCTTGAAATGATGGAGAAAAAGAAAAAAAGGCAGTCTAAGAGAGGAACAGATTTGTAAGCTGGTTTAGGGCAGAGTCAGTGAAGGTGAACAAAGAAAATAGGGAAAAATAAAATCAAAATAATGTACTGAATATAGGTAAAATGGAGAAAAAAAAAATTAAGTGCTCAAAACAGTTTGAAAAGAGAAGATTTTGCAGGGAAACCCCAAACAAGCATTCATGCTGCTGCCCCATCAGCTAATGCATGTCTAAAAATCCTGATAATTATTTTCATTTGATCTGCTCTGTAATTGTTTGCCAGGCAAGGATCATTTAGGTTGGAAAAGACCTTCAAGATTTTTTTTTTTTTTTTGCATCATTGGAGAAATCTTTCCTGTTTTAAATAAACTCAACATGCTTCCATCTTTTCTTTAATCTAGCTCCAGGCCCTCCAATTATTTCAGAATGATATAATCACAGCCAAAAGTATTCAGCTTACCTTTTATTTTTTCCATCTGCACGTGATAACATCAGGAGTGTGTGGCTTGATTTTGTTTCTCTGTATAGACTGAAATTAAAGCCTATTGCTTAGGGGGAACCAACTCTGCTCAAAGATCAATTCTTTCACCCCCATCTATGCCAGAGGTGACATTGTGTATGTCATTTGCATGTACAGCTGAGAAAATAGAAAATAAAGTGATTAGAAGTAAATTAAGTAAACAGTCCACTCTGGACTCCTGGGTAATTAGGAAACATTGTTTTTGATAGTTCTATATTATGCTTGTGCACAGCCTGAATTTCAATGCCAATTAGCATTTGTTCACTGTTTAAATTTTTACTTTAGGTTACTTACATATTGATTTTAGATAGGAGAATGCATGTTGTGGAGCACAAACTTTTGGATTACATTTTCAAAGAAAAGAGAGGGGGGAAAAGAGGAAAAAAAAAAAAAAAAAAGGAGAGAGGAAAATATTTCCACACATATCCAGCCAGGAAGCAAATAAAATATTTGTGGTGGTCAGCTCTTAAAGGACTGTTTGAAACTTCTTGAAGTTTCTTGTCAAGGTGAGGCTCATGGTTCAAGGTGAGGCTCAACAGGGCTCTGGGCAGCCTGATCTAGTTGAGGATGTCCCTGCTCACTGCAGAGGGGCTTGGACTAGATAACTTTTGAAGGTCCCTTCCAACCCAAACCATTCTATGATTCTGTGATCACTCCTGAGCCTCCTGTTCCAATGTTTTCTCTGGGATTAAAGGTATGGCTAAGCAAATGTTAATTAGCCAGTAAGATTAAATTCAGTAACCCATCTGTTAAGTCAAACAATTAAATTCTCCAGTTTAGTTCACCATAAAGTGAAAATCAAACCAAAACAAAACCTCTGAGTCTCTACTTTTAACACTTCTTCCCCAGCACTCCTTTTCTTTCAACAAATCATAGAACCTTTGATGTGTGAAATCTCTGATAGGTTTAAAGTTAGAGCTGTAAAGACACCGATGCAAATCTTCTGAAGTATTCATAAACAATTAATTGTGTAGAGGCTGATGCTTTGCTCTGTAAGAAGTGGGTCACCTGAAACAGAATTGAAAAGAGCTAAATAGGAGTTCAACTGCAGGCTTTAAATGTCAGCTTTTGTCTAGTCTGTCTTTAATGGAAATGAAGTTCTGGAGCAGCTGATTTTGTAGTAAGATAGATGTCCAGGGTTGTTTGGATAAATCATTTGGGTTTTTGTCTTTCCATTCTAGTAACAAGTGATAGGATGAAAGGAAAAGGCCTCAAGTTGCACCAGGGGACATTTAGGTTAGATACTAGAAAAAACTTCTTTACTGAAAGGGTTCTCAAAGACTGGAACAGGCTTCCAGGGAGGTGGTTGAATCTCCATCCTTAGAGGTTCTTAAAGGAGGCAGAAATGTGGTGCTGAGGGGCATGGTTTGGTACCAGCCTTGTTAGAGTTGCTTGGACTCTATGGTCCTAAGGGTCTTTTCCAACTAAAATGAATCCATGAGATATCTTGGATGAGTAGCTCAGACTGTTGCATTGCTTCTTTAGAAGGCTAAACCTGCGTGATAGGAGTCCCAGCTCTTCTATCTAGCATCATAGATGGCCATAAACCAATTGTAAGTGAACAGAGATACACAGATTACCTAACCAATTAATCATCTGAGAGTCTAGTTTTTACACAGTGACAAAAATGCTTTTATATGAGAAGAAAGTGTTTAATATTCCTCTGCTGTGTCTAAGCATGAATTTCCTTAAATCCATCTGATGGCAAGTTTTAAAGCTCATGGCTTCTTGACTTCCTTCTTATTCTGCACACCTGTAATTACCCCTGACAAACGATCACAACTAATGTAGCAGAAGGCACATTTCAAGTGATTAGAGTGAAATATGTACAATACACCCAGAACAAATTCAGCCACAGCTACGAATTTGGCAGCTAATAACTTCAAGTCATAACATAAAAGGCTACAAGCACTAAGATAAACCAGAAGAGTGAATTCAGAGGTGAATGATTTACTTGGAATTTTCTGCTCATTGCTCCCCACAAATCTTTTCTTCACAACATTTTTGGGAAGCAAGCTCAGTTCTTAAGCTTTTTTTATTATTTGTGTATCCTCTACTCTCTCCTTTCTTCCCAGGCAGCTCTTAGATACTTGTGGGTAGCTGCCATTGACA